>NW_027476497.1:0-209826 GCF_051020955.1 Megalopta genalis | reverse complement strand
TCAGATTCATGGGAAATACACGGATTAGCTTTAAATCAACGCGAAACATACGATTTAGCTTCAATATCATGCGAAACACACGATTTCGAATCAAATTCGTGCAACATAGCGATTTTAAACAAACGATTTAGATTCAAATACATGCGAAATGAACAATTTAGCTTCTGATTCATGCGAACTACACGGATTAGCTTTAAATTCACGCGAAGCATACGATTTAGCTTCAATATCATGCGAAACAAACGATTTCGATTGAAATTCGTGCGAAATAACGATTTTAAACAAACGGTTTAGCTTCAAATTCATGCGATATGAACAATTTAACTTCAGATTCATGCGAAATACACAAATTAGCTTTAAATTAACGCGAAACATACGATTTATCGTCAATATCATGTGAAACACACGATTCCGATTGAAATTCGTGCGAAATAGCGATTTTAAACAAACGATTTGGCTTCAAATTCATGCCAAATGAACAATTTAGCTTCAGATTCATGCGAAATACACGTATTATCTTTAAATCAACGCGAAACATACGATTTATCGTCAATATCATGCGAAACACACGATTTCGATTGAAATTCGTGCGAAATAGCGACTTTAACCAAACGATTTAGCTTCAAATTCATGCCAAATGAACAATTTAGCTTCAGATTCATGCGAAATACACGAATCAGCTTCAAATTCACGCGAAACATACGACTTAGCTTCAATATCATGCGAAACACACGATTTCGATCCAAATTCGTGCGAAATAGCGATATTAAACAAACGGTTTGGCTTCAAATTCATGCGATATGAACAATTTAACTTCAGATTCATGAGAAATACACGAATTAGCTTCAAATTCAAACGAAACAAACGATTTAACTTCAATATCATGCGAAACACACGACTTCGATTCGAATTCGTGCAAAATAGCGATTTTAAACAAACGATTTGGTTTCAAATTCAGGCGAAATGAACAATTTAGCTTCAGATTCATGCGAACTACACGGATTAGCTTTAAATTCACGCGAAACATACGATTTAGCTTCAATATCATGCGAAACACACGATTTCGATTGAAATTCGTGCGAAATAGCGATTTTAAACAAACGATTTGGCTTCAAATTCATGCGATATGAACAATTTAACTTCAGATTCACGAGAAATACACGAATTAGCTTCAAATTCAAACGAAACAAACGATTTAACTTCAATATCATGCGAAACACACGATTTCGATCCAAATTCGTGCGATATAGCGATTTTAAACAAACGATTTGGCTTCAAATTCATGCGATATGAACAATTTAACTTCAGATTCATGAGAAATACACGAATTAGCTTCAAATTCACACGAAACAACGATTTAACTTCAATATCATGCGAAACACACGATTTCGATCCAAATTCGTGCGAAATAGCGATTTTAAACAAACGATTTGGCTTCAAATTCATGCGATATGAACAATTTAACTTCAGATTAATGAGAAATACACGAATTAGCTTCAAATTCACACGAAACAAACGATTTAACTTCAATATCATGCGAAACACACGATTTCGATTCAAATTCGTGCAAAATAACGATTTTAAACAAACGATTTAGCTTCAAATTTATGCGAAATGAACAATTTAGCTTCAGATTCATGCGAACTACACGGATTAGCTTTAAGTTCACGCGAAGCATACGATTTATCGTCAATATCATGCGAAACACACGATTTCGATTGAAATTCGTGCGAAATAGCGACTTTAACCAAACGATTTAGCTTCAAATTCATGCCAAATGAACAATTTAGCTTCAGATTCATGCGAAATACACGAATCAGCTTCAAATTCACGCGAAACATACGACTTAGCTTCAATATCATGCGAAACACACGATTTCGATCCAAATTCGTGCGAAATAGCGATATTAAACAAACGGTTTGGCTTCAAATTCATGCGATATGAACAATTTAACTTCAGATTCATGAGAAATACACGAATTAGCTTCAAATTCAAACGAAACAAACGATTTAACTTCAATATCATGCGAAACACACGACTTCGATTCGAATTCGTGCAAAATAGCGATTTTAAACAAACGATTTGGTTTCAAATTCAGGCGAAATGAACAATTTAGCTTCAGATTCATGCGAACTACACGGATTAGCTTTAAATTCACGCGAAACATACGATTTAGCTTCAATATCATGCGAAACACACGATTTCGATTGAAATTCGTGCGAAATAGCGATTTTAAACAAACGATTTGGCTTCAAATTCATGCGATATGAACAATTTAACTTCAGATTCACGAGAAATACACGAATTAGCTTCAAATTCAAACGAAACAAACGATTTAACTTCAATATCATGCGAAACACACGATTTCGATCCAAATTCGTGCGATATAGCGATTTTAAACAAACGATTTGGCTTCAAATTCATGCGATATGAACAATTTAACTTCAGATTCATGAGAAATACACGAATTAGCTTCAAATTCACACGAAACAAACGATTTAACTTCAATATCATGCGAAACACACGATTTCGATCCAAATTCGTGCGAAATAGCGATTTTAAACAAACGATTTGGCTTCAAATTCATGCGATATGAACAATTTAACTTCAGATTAATGAGAAATACACGAATTAGCTTCAAATTCACACGAAACAACGATTTAACTTCAATATCATGCGAAACACACGATTTCGATTCAAATTCGTGCAAAATAACGATTTTAAACAAACGATTTAGCTTCAAATTTATGCGAAATGAACAATTTAGCTTCAGATTCATGCGAACTACACGGATTAGCTTTAAGTTCACGCGAAACATACGATTTATCGTCAATATCATGCGATATACACGATTTCGCTTCAAATTCGTGCGAAAAAGCGATTTTAAACAAACGATTTAGCTTCAAATTCATGCGACATGAACAATTTAAATTCACATTCATGCGAACTACACGGATTAGCTTTAAATTCAAGCGAAACATACGATTTATCGTCATTATCATGCGAAACACACGATTTCGATTGAAATTCGTGCGAAATAGCGACTTTAACCAAACGATTTAGCTTCAAATTCATGCGAAATGAACAATTTAGCTTCAGATTCATGCGAAATACACGAATCAGCTTCAAATTCGAGAGAAACATACGATTTAGCTTCAATATCATGCGAAACACACGATTTCGATCCAAATTCGTGCGAAATAGCGATTTTAAACAAACGATTTGGCTTCAAATTCATGCGATATGAACAATTTAACTTCAGATTCATGAGAAATACACGAACTAGTGTCAAATTCAAACGAAACAAACGATTTAACTTCAATATCATGCGAAACACACGATTTCGATCCAACTTCGTGCGAAATAGCGATTTTAAACAAACGATTTGGCTTCAAATTCATGCGATATGAACAATTTAACTTCAGATTCATGAGAAATACACGAAATAGCTTCAAATTCACACGAAACAAACGATTTAACTTCAATATCATGCGAAACACACGATTTCGATTCAAATTCGTGCAAAATAACGATTTTAAACAAACGATTTAGCTTCAAATTTATGCGAAATGAACAATTTAGCTTCACATTCATGCGAACTACACGGATTAGCTTTAAATTCATGCGAAACATACGATTTAGCTTCAATATCATGCGAAACACACGATTTCGATTCAAATTCGTACAAAATAGCGATTTTAAACAAACGATTTAGCTTCAAATTCATGCGAAATGAACAATTTAGCTTCAGATTCATGCGAACTACACGGATTAGCTTTAAATTCAAGCGAAACATACGATTTATCGTCAACATCATGCGAAACACACGATTTCGATTGAAATTCGTGCGAAATAGCGACTTTAACCAAACGATTTAGCTTCAAATTCATGCGAAATGAACAATTTAGCTTCAGATTCTTGCGAAATACACGAATCAGCTTCAAATTCACGCGAAACATACGACTTAGCTTCAATATCAAGCGAAACACACGATTTCGATCCAAATTCGTGCGAAATAGCGATTTTAAACAAACGATTTGGCTTCTAATTCATGCGATATGAACAATTTAACTTCAGATTCATGAGAAATACACGAATTAGCTTCAAATTCAAACGAAACAAACGATTTAACTTCAATATCATGCGAAACACACGTCTTCGATTCGAATTCGTGCAAAATAGCGATTTTAAACAAACGATTTGGTTTCAAATTCAGGCGAAATGAACAATTTAGCTTCAGATTCCTGCGAACTACACGAATTAGCTTCAAGTTCAAACGAAACAAACGATTTAACTTCAATATCATGCGAAACACACGATTTCGATCCAAATTCGTGCGAAATAGCAACTTTAACCAAACGAATTAGCTTCAAATTCATGCGAAATGAACAATTTAGCTTCAGATTCATGCGAAATACACGAATCAGCTTCAAATTCAAGCGAAACATACGATTTAGCTTCAATATCATGGGAAACACACGATTTCGATCCAAATTCATGAGAAATAGCGATTTTAAACAAACGATTTGGCTTCAAATTCATGCGATATGAACAATTTAACTTCAGATTCATGCTAAATACACGAATTAGCTTTAAATCATCGCGAAACATACGATTTAGCTTCAATATCATGCGAAACATACGATTTCGATTGAAATTCGTGCGAAATAGCGATTTTAAACAAACGATTTGGCTTCAAATTCATGCCAAATGAACAATTTAGCTTCAGATTCATGCGAAATACACGTATTATCTTTAAATCAACGCGAAACATACGATTTATCGTCAATATCATGCGAAACACACGATTTCGATTGAAATTCGTGCGAAATAGCGACTTTAACCAAACGATTTAGCTTCAAATTCATGCGAAATGAACAATTTAGCTTCAGATTCATGCGAAATACACGAATCAGCTTCAAATTCACGCGAAACATACGACTTAGCTTCAATATCATGCGAAACACACGATTTCGATCCAAATTCGTGCGAAATAGCGACATTAAACAAACGGTTTGGCTTCAAATTCATGCGATATGAACAATTTAACTTCAGATTCATGAGAAATACACGAATTAGCTTCAAATTCAAACGAAACAAACGATTTAACTTCAATATCATGCGAAACACACGACTTCGATTCGAATTCGTGCAAAATAGCGATTTTAAACAAACGATTTGGTTTCAAATTCAGGCGAAATGAACAATTTAGCTTCAGATTCATGCGAACTACACGGATTAGCTTTAAATTCACGCGAAACATACGATTTAGCTTCAATATCATGCGAAACACACGATTTCGATTGAAATTCGTGCGAAATAGCGACTTTAACCAAACGATTTAGCTTCAAATTCATGCGAAATGAACAATTTAGCTTCAGATTCATGCGAAATACACGAATCCGCTTCAAATTCAAGCGAAACATACGATTTAGCTCCAATATCATGCGAAACACACGATTTCGATCCAAATTCGTGCGAAATAGCGATTTTAAACAAACGATTTGGCTTCAAATTCATGCGATATGAACAATTTAACTTCAGATTCACGAGAAATACACGAATTAGCTTCAAATTCAAACGAAACAAACGATTTAACTTCAATATCTTGCGAAACACCACGATTTCGATCCAAATTCGTGCGATATAGCGATTTTAAACAAACGATTTAGCTTCAAATTTATGCGAAATGATCAATTTAGCTTCAGATTCATGCTAAATACACGAATTAGCTTAAATCATCGCGAAACAATACGATTCAGCTTCAATATCATGCGAAACGCACGATTTCGATTGAAATTCGTGCGAAATAGCGACTTTAGCCAAACGATTTAGCTTCAAATTCATGCGATATGAACAATTTAACTTCAGATTCATGCGAATACACGAATCAGCTTCAAATTCACGCGAAACATACGATTCAGCTTCAATATCATGCGAAACGCACGATTTCGATTGAAATTCGTGCGAAATAGCGATTTTAAACAAACGATTTGCTTCAAATTCATGCCAAATGAACAATTTAGCTTCAGATTCATGCGAAATACACGTATTAGCTTTAAATCATCGCGAAACATACGATTTAGCTTCAATATCATGCGAAACACACGATTTCGATTTAAATTCGAGCCAAATAGCGATTTTAAACCAAACGATTTGGCTTCAAATTCATGCCAAATGAACAATTTAGCTTCAGATTCATGCGAAATACACGTATTAGCTTTAAATCATCGCGAAACATACGATTTAGCTTCAATATCATGCGAAACACACGATTTCGATTTAAATTCGAGCCAAATAGCGATTTTAAACACACGATTTGGCTTCAAATTCATGCGAAATGAACAATTTAGCTTCAGATTCATGGGAAATACACGGATTAGCTTTAATCAACGCGAAACATACGATTTAGCTTCAATATCATGCGGAAACACACGATTTCGAATCAAATTCGTGCAACATAGCGATTTTAAACAAACGATTTAGATTCAAATACATGCGAAATGAACAATTTAGCTTCTGATTCATGCGAACTACACGGATTAGCTTTAAATTCACGCGAAGCATACGATTTAGCTTCAATATCATGCGAAACAAACGATTTCGATTGAAATTCGTGCGAAATAACGATTTTAAACAAACGGTTTAGCTTCAAATTCATGCGATATGAACAATTTAACTTCAGATTCATGCGAAATACACAAATTAGCTTTAAATTAACGCGAAACATACGATTTATCGTCAATATCATGTGAAACACACGATTCCGATTGAAATTCGTGCGAAATAGCGATTTTAAACAAACGATTTGGCTTCAAATTCATGCCAATGAACAATTTAGCTTCAGATTCATGCGAAATACACGGATTAGCTTTAAATCAACGCGAAACATACGATTTATCGTCAATATCATGCGAAACACACGATTTCGATTGAAATTCGTGCGAAATAGCGACTTAACCAAACGATTTTGCTTCAAATTCATGCGAAATGAACAATTTCGTTCATATTCATGCGAAATACACGGATTAGCTTTAAATCATAGCGAAACATTACGATTTAGCTTCAATATCATGCGAAACACACGATTTCGATTTAAATTCGAGCCAACTAGCGATTTTAAAACACACGATTTGGCTTCAAATTCATGCGAAATGAACAATTTAGCTTCAGATTCATGGGAAATACACGGATTAGTTTTAAATCAACGCGAAACATACGATTTAGCTTCAATATCATGCGAAACACACGATTTCGAATCAAATTCGTGCAACATAGCGATTTTAACAAACGATTTAGCTTCAAATACATGCGAAATGAACAATTTAGCTTCTGATTCATGCGAACTACACGGATTAGCCTTAAATTCACGCGAAGCATACGATTTAGCTTCAATATCATGCGAAACACACGATTTCGATTTAAATTCGAGCGAAATAGCGATTTTGAACACACGATTTGGCTTCAAATTCATGCGATATGAAAAATTTAAATTCACATTCATGCGAAATACACGAATTAGCTTTAAAAGCAACGCGAACATACGATTTAGCTTCAATATCATGCGAAACAAACGATTTCGATTGAAATTCGTGCGAATAACGATTTTAAACAAACGGTTTAGCTTTAAAATTCATGCGATATGAATAATTTAACTTCAGATTCATGCGAAATACACAAATTAGCTTTAAATTAACGCGAAACATACGATTTATCGTCAATATCATGCGAAACACACGATTTCGATTGAAATTCGTGCGAAATAGCGATTTTAAACAAACGATTAGCTTCAAGTTCATGCGATATGAACAATTTAACTTCAGATTCATGAGAAATACACGAATTAACTTCAAATTCAGACGAAACAAACGATTTAACTTCAATATCATGCGAAACACACGATCTCGATTCATATTCGTGCAAATAACGATTTTAAACAAACGATTTAGCTTCAAATTTATGCGAAATGAACAATTTAGCTTCAGATTCATGCGAACTACACGGATTAGCTTTAAATTCACGCGAAACATACGATTTAGCTTCAATATCATGCGAAACACACGATTTCGATTCAAATTCGTGCATCATAGCGATTTTAAACAAACTGTTTAGCTTCAAATTCATGCGAATGAACAATTTAGCTTCAGATTCATGCGAACTACACGGATTAGGTTTAAATCAACGCAAAACATACGATTTAGCTTCAAATCCATGCGAAACGAATGATTTAGCATAAAATACTTGCGAATATAAGTGACATAGCTTCAAATCCAGGCGAAACAAATGGTTTAGCTACAAATACTTGTGATATACATTATTTAGCTACAACTGCATGCGAAACAAACGAGTTAGCTTCAAATCCATGCGAAACACATGATTTAGATGTAAAAGAATGCGAATTAGAAGGCTTAGCTTCAAATCCATGCGAAACGAATGATTTAGCATCAAATACTTGCGAATATAAGTGATATAGCTTCAAATGCAGGCGAAACAAACAAGTTAGCTTCAGATCTATGCGAAATACATGATTTAGCTTCAAATCAATTCGAAGTAGAAGGCTTTGCTTCAAATCCAAACGAGACACATGATTTAGCTTCAAATCAGTGCGAAGTAGAAGGCTCAGCTTCAAATCGATGCGAATCTAATAGTCCGGCTTCAAATTCTTGTGAAATACATGATTTAGCTTCAACTGCATGTGAAACAAACATGTTAGCTTCAAATCCAAGCGAAACAGATGATTTAGCTTCAAATCAATGCGAAGTAGAAGGCGTAGCTTCAAATCCGTGCGGAATATATGGCTATGCTTCAAAAACTTGTGATATAAGTGATATAGATTCAATATGCAGGCGAAACGAACGAGATAACTTCAAATCCATGCAAAACACATGATTAAGCTTCAAAACAATTCGAAGTAGAAGGATTAGCTTCAAATCCATGCGAAACACACGATTTAGCTTCAAATCAATGCGATGTAGAAGGTTTAGATTCAAATCCATGCGAAACAAATGATTGTGTTTCAAACACTTGGGATATAGGTGATATAGCTTCAACTGCATGCGACACAAACGAGTTAGCTTCAAATCCATGAGAAACACACGATTCAGCTGCAAATCAATGCGAAGTACAAGGTTTAGGTTCAAATCCATGCGATGTAGAAGGTTTAGCTTCAAATCCATGCGAAACAAATGATTTAGCTTCAAATCAATGCGAAGTAGAAGGCTTAGCTTCAAATCCATGGGAAACAAATGGTTTAGCTACAAATACTTGTGATATACATTATTTAGCAACAACTGCATGCGAAACA
This sequence comes from Megalopta genalis, assembly GCF_051020955.1. NCBI lineage: Eukaryota > Metazoa > Arthropoda > Insecta > Hymenoptera > Halictidae > Megalopta > Megalopta genalis. Next base: position 200,522 of record NW_027476497.1, on the reverse strand, counting down.
AACGAGTTAGCTTCAAATCCATGCGAAACACATGATTTAGGTTCAAATCAATGCGATGTAGAAGGTTTAGCTTCAAATCCATGCGATACACATGATTCAGCATCAAATCATTGCGATGTAGAACGTTTAGCTTCAAATCCATGCCAAACACATGATTTAGCTTCAAATCCATGGGATGTAGAAGGTTTAGCTTCAAATCCATGAGAAACAAATGATTTAGCTTCAGATACTTGCGATATAAGTGATATAGCTTCAAAAGCTGGAGGAACAAACGAGGTAGCTTCAAATCCATGTGAAACAAACGTGTTAGCTTCAAATCCAAACGAAACAGATGATTTAGATTCAAATCAATGCGAAGTAGAAGGCGTAGCTTCAAATCCGTGCGGAACATATGGTTATGCTTCAAAAACTTGTGATATAAGTGATATAGATTCAATATGCAGGCGAAACGAACGAGATAGCTTCAAATCCATGCAAAACACATGATTAAGCTTCAAAACAATGCCAAGTAGAAGGCTTAGCTTCAAATCCATGCGAAACACACGATTTAGCTTCAAATCAATGCGATGTAGAAGGTTTAGATTCAAATCCATTCGAAACAAATGATTGTGTTTCAAACACTTGGGATATAGGTGATATAGCTTCAACTGCATGCGACACAAACGAGTTAGCTTCAAATCCATGAGAAACAAATGATTTAGCTTCAGATACTTGCAATATAAATGATATAGATTCAACTGCATGCGAAAAAAACGATTCAGCTTCAAATCCAAGGGAAACGCATGATTTATCTTCAAATCAATGCGAAGTAAAAGGGTTAGCTTCAAATCCATGCGAAACGAATGATTTAGCATAAAATACTTGCGAATATAAGTGACATAGCTTCAAATCCAGGCGAAACAAACGAGTTAGCTTCAGATCCATGCGAAATACATGATTTAGCTTCAAATCAATTCGAAGTAGAAGGCTTTGCTTCAAATCCAAACGAGACACATGATTTAGCTTCAAATCAGTGCGAAGTAGAAGGCTCAGCTTCAAATCGATGCGAATCTAATAGTCCGGCTTCATATTCTTGTGAAATACATGATTTAGCTTCAACTGCATGTGAAACAAACGTGTTAGCTTCAAATCCAAGCGAAACAGATGATTTAGATTCAAATCAATGCGAAGTAGAAGGCGTAGCTTCAAATCCGTGCGGAACATATGGTTATGCTTCAAAAACTTGTGATATAAGTGATATAGATTCAATATGCAGGTGAAACGAACGAGATAGCTTCAAATCCATGCAAAACACATGATTAAGCTTCAAAACAATGCCAAGTAGAAGGCTTAGCTTCAAATCCATGCGAAACACACGATTTAGCTTCAAATCAATGCGATGTAGAAGGTTTAGATTCAAATCCATGCGAAACAAATGATTGTGTTTCAAACACTTGGGATATAGGTGATATAGCTTCAACTGCATGCGACACAAACGAGTTAGCTTCAAATCCATGCGAAACGAATGATTTAGCATAAAATACTTGCGAATATAAGTGACATAGCTTCAAATCCAGGCGAAACAAACGAGTTAGCTTCAAAACTTGCGATATAAGTGATATAGCTTCAAAAGCAGGAGGAACAAATGAGGTAGCTTCAATTCTATGCGAAACAAATGATTTAGCATCAAATCAATGCGAAGTAGAAGGCTTAGCTTCAAATCCATGCGAAACAAATGGTTTAGCTACAAATACTTGTGATATACATTATTTAGCTACAACTGCATGCGAAACAAACGAGTTAGCTTCAAATCCACGCAAAACGCATGAGTTAGCTTCAAATCAATGCGATGTAGAAGGTTTAGCTTCAAATCCATGCGAAACAAATGATTGAGCTTCAAACACCTGGGATTAAGGTGATATAGCTTCAACTGCATGCGAAACAAACGAGTTACCTTCAAATTCACGCGAAACACATGAATTGGTTCAAATGAATGCGATGTAGAAGGTTTAGCTGCAAATCCAAGGGAAACACATGATTTAACTTCAAACAATGCGAAGTAAAAGGCTTACCTTCAAATCCATGCGAAACGAATGATTTAGCATCAAATGCTTGCGATATAAGTGACATAGCTTGAAAAGGAGGAGGAACAAACGAGGTAGCTTCAGTTCTCTGCGAAACAAATGATTTAGCTTCAAATCAATGCGAAGTAGCAGGCTTAGCTTCAAATCCATGCGAAACACATGATTTAGCTTAAAATCAATGCGATGTAGAAGGTTTAGCTTCAAATCCATGCGAAACAAATGATTCAGCTTCAAACACTTGGGATATAGGTGGTATAGCTCCAACTCCATGCGAAACAAACGAGTTACCGTCAAATCCACGCAAAACACATGAGTTAGCTTCAAATCAATGCGATGTAGAAGGTTTAGCTTCAAATCCATGCGAAACAAATGATTGAACTTCAAACACCTGGGATAAAGGTGATATAGCTTCAACTGCATGCGAAACAAACGAGTTACTTTCAAATTCACGCGAAACACATGAATTGGTTCAAATGAATGCGATGTAGAAGGTTTAGCTGCAAATCCAAGCGAAACACGTGATTTAGCTTCCAATTAATGCGAAGTAGTAGGCTTAGCTTCAAATCCAAGCGAAACACATGATTTTGCTTCAAATAGTTGCGATATAAGTGATATAGATTCAAATACAGGCGAAACGAACGAGTTAGCTTCAAATCCATGCGAAACACATAATTTAGCTTCAAATCAATGCGATGTAGAAGGTTTAGCTTCAAATCCATGCGATACACAAGATTTAGCTTCAAATCAATGCGAAGTAGAAGGCTTAGCTTCAAATCCATGCAAACAAATAGTTTAGCTACAAATACTTGTGATATACATTATTTAGCTACAACTGCATGCGAAACAAACGAGTTAGCTTCAAATCCATGCGAAAGACATGATTCAGCATCAAATCAGTGTGAAGTAGAAGGCTTAGCATCAAATCCCATTCGAATCAAATGGTTTAGATTCAAATACTTGTGATATACATGATTTAGCTTAAACTGCATGCGACACAATCGAGTTAGCTCCAAATCCACGCGAAACACATAATTTAGCTTCAAATACTTGCGATATAAGTGATATAGTTTCAAATGCATTCGAAACAGACGAATTAGCTTCTAATCCACGCGGAATACATTATTTAGCTTCAAAACAGTGCGAATTAGAAGGCTTAGCTTCAAATCCATGCGAAACGAATGATTTAGCTTCAAATACTTGCGATATAAATGATACAGATTCAAATGCATGCGAAACAAACGAGTTAGCTTCAAATCCATGCGAAACACATGATTTTGCTTCAAATCAACGCGAAGTAGCAGGATGGCTTCAAATGTATGCGAAACAAATGATATATCATCAAATACTTGCGATATAAGTGATATAGCTTCAAATGCAGGCGAAACAAATGAGTTAGCTTCAAATCCATGCGAAACACATGATTTATATGCAAATCAATGCGACGTAGAGGGCTTAGCTTCGAATCTGTGCGAAACAAATGATTTAGCTTCAAATACTCTCGATATTAGTGATATAGCTTCAAATGCAGAAGAAACAATCGAGTTAGTTTCAAATCCATGCGAAACAAATGATTTAGTTTCAAATACTTGCGATATAAGTGATATAGCTTCAAATGCAGACGAATCAAACGAGTTAGCTTCAAATCCATGCGACACACATGATGTAGCTGCAAATCAATGCGATGTAGAAGGTTTAGCTTCAAATCCATGCGATACACAAGATTTAGCTGCAAATCAATGCGATGTAGAAGGCTTAGCTTCAAATCCATGCGAAACAAATGGTTTAGCTACAAATACTTGTGATATACATTATTTAGCTACAACTGCATGCGAAACAAACGAGTTAGCTTCAAATCCACGCGAAACACATGAATTGGTTCAAATGAGTGCGATGGAGAAGGTTTAGCTTCAAATCCAAGCGAAACACGTGATTTAGCTTCAAATACTTGCGATATATGCGATATAGATTCAAATACAGGCGAAACGAACGAGTTAGCTTCAAATCCATGCGAAACACATGATTCATTTGCAAATCAATGCGATGTTGAAGGTTCAGCTTCAAGTCCATGCAAAACACGTGATTATCTTCCAATTAATGCGAAATAGAAGGCTTAGCTTCAAATCCATGCGATACAAATGGTTTAGCTTCAAATACTTGTGATATACATGATTTAGCTTCAACTGCGTTCGAAGCAAACGAGTTAGCTCCAAATCCACGCGAAACACATGATTTAACTTCAAATACTTGCGATATAAGTGATGTAGATTCAACTGCAGGCGCAACGAACGAGTTAGCTTCAAATCCATGCGAAACTCATGATACAGATGCAAATCAATGCGATGTATAAGGTTTAGCTTCAAATCCATGCCAATCACATGATTTAGCTTCAAATCCATGGGATGTAGTAGTTTTAGCTTCAAATCCATGAGAAACAAATGATTTAGCTTCAGATACTTGCGATATAAATGATATAGATTCAACTGCATGCGAAAAAAACGATTCAGCTTCAAATCCAAGGGAAACACATGATTTAACTTCAAACAATGCGAAGTAAAAGGCTTAGCTTCAAATCCATGCGAAACGAATGATTTAGCATCAAATGCTTGCGAATATAAGTGATATAGCTTCAAATGCAGGCGAAACAAACGAGTTAGCTTCAGATCCATGCGAAACACATGATTTAGTTGCAAATCAATGCGACGTAGAGGGTTTAGCTTCAAATCCATGCGATACACAAGATTTAGCTTCAAATCAATGCGATGTAGAAAGTTCAGCTTCAAATCCATGCGACGCACATGATTTAGCTTCAAATACTTGCGATACAAGTGATATTGCTTCAAAATCTGGAGGAACAAACGAGGTAGCTTCAATTCCATGCGAAACAAATGATTTAGCTTCAAATCAATGCGAAGTAGAGGGCTTAGCTTCAAATCCTTGCGAAACAAATGGTTTAGCTACAAATACTTGTGATATACATTATTTAGCTACAACTGCATGCGAAACAAACGAGTTACCTACAAATCCACGCGAAACAAATGATTTAGCTTCAAATGAATGCGATGTAGAAGGTTTAGCTTCAAATCCAAGCGAAACACATGATTTAGCTTCCAATTAATGCGAAGTAGAAGGCTTAGCTTCAAATCCATGCGAAACAAATGGTTTAGCTTCAAATACTTGTGACATACGTTATTTAGATTTATCTGTATGCGTAACGAACGAGTTAGCTTCAAATCCATGCGAGACACATGATTTAGCTGCAAATCAATGCGATGTAGAAGGTTTAGCTCCAAATCCATGCGAAACAAATGATTTAGCTTCAAACACTTGGGGTATAAGTGATATAGCTTCAAATGCAGACTAATTAAACGAGTTAGCTTCAAAATCCACGCGATACACATGAATTAGCTTCAAATACTTGAGATATAAGTGATGTAGATTCAACTGCAGGCGCAACGAACGAGTTACCTTCAAATCCACGCGAAACACATGATTTAGCTTCAAATGAATGCGATGTAGAAGGTTTAGCTTCAAATCCAAGCGAAACACATGATTTGGCTTCAAATACTCGTGATATACACTATTTAGCTACAACTGCATGCGAAGCAAACGAGTTACCGTCAAATCCACGCAAAACACATGAGTTAGCTTCAAATCAATGCGATGTAGAAGGTTTAGCTTCAAATCCATGCGAAACAAATGATTGAGCTTCAAACACCTGGGATAAAGGTGATATAGCTTCAACTGCATGCGAAACAAACGAGTTACCTTCAAATTCACGCGAAACACATGAATTGGTTCAAATGAATGCGATGTAGAAGGTTTAGCTGCAAATCCAAGCGAAACACTTGATTTAGCTTCCAATTAATGCGAAGTAGTAGGCTTAGCTTCAAATCCAAGCGAAACACATGATTTAGCTTCAAATAGTTGCGATATAAGTGATATAGATTTAAATACAGGCGAAACGAACGAGTTAGCTTCAAATCCATGCGAAACACATGATTCATTTGCAAAACAATGCGATGTAGAAGGTTCAGCTTCAAATCCATGCAAAAGTCGTGATTTAGCTTCCAATTAATGCGAAGTAGTAGGCTTAGCTTCAAATCCACGCGATACACATGATTTAGCTTCAAATACTTGCGATATAAGTGATATAGCTTCAAAAGCAGGAGGAACAAACGAGGTAGCTTCAGTTCTATGCGAAACAAATGATTTAGCTTCAAATCAATGCGAAGTAGAAGGCTTAGCTCCAAATCCATACGAAACAAATGATTTAGCTACAAATACTTGTGATATACATTATTTAGCTACAACTGCATGCGAAAGAAACGAGGTAGCTTCAAATCCATGCGAAACACATGATTTAGCTTAAAATCAATGCGATGTAGAAGGTTTAGCTTCAAATCCATGCGAAACAAATGATTTAGCTTCAAATCAGTGCGAAGTAGAAGGCTTAGCTTCAAATCCATGCGAAACAAATGGTTTAGCTACAAATACTTGTGATATACACTATTTAGCTACAACTGCATGCGAAACAAACGAGTTAGATTCAAATCCAAGGGAAACACATGATTTAGTTGCAAATCAATGCGATGAAGAGGGATTAGCTTCAAATCCATGCGATACACAAGATTTAGCTTCAAATCAATGCGATGTAGAAAGTTCAGCTTCGAATCCATGCGACGCACATGATTTAGCTTCAAATACTTGCGATACAAGTGATATAGCTTCAAAATCTGGAGGAACAAACGAGGTAGCTTCAATTCCATGCGAAAAAAATGATTTAGCTTCAAATCAATGCGAAGTAGAGGGCTTAGCTTCAAATCCATGCGAAACAAATGGTTTAGCTACAAATACTTGTGATATACATTATTTAGCTACAACTGCATGCGAAACAAACGAGTTAGCTTCAGATCCATGCGTAACACATGATTTAGTTGCAAATCAATGCGATGTAGAGGGTTTAGCCGCAAATCCATGCGATAGACAAGATTTAGCTTCAAATCAATGCAATGTAGAAAGTTCAGCTTCAAATCCATGCGACGCACATGATTTAGCTTCAAATACTTGCGATATAAGTGATATAGCTTCAAAATCTGGAGGAACAAACGAGTTAGCTTCAATTCCATGCGAAACAAATTATTTAGCTTCAAATCAATGCGAAGTAGAGGGCTTAGCTTCAAATCCATGCGAAACAAATGGTTTAGCTACAAATACTTGTGATATACATTATTTAGCTACAACTGCATGCGAAACAAACGAGTTAGCTTCAAATACATGGGAAACACATGATTTAGCTTCAAATCAATGCGATGTAGAAGGTTTAGCATCAAATCCATGCGATACAAATGTTTGAGCTTCAAACACTTGGGATATAGGTGGTATATTTTCAACTGCATGTGAAACAAACGAGTTACCTTCAAATCTACGCGAAACACATGAGTTAGCTTCAAATCAATGCGATGTAGAAGGATTAGCATCAAATCCATGCGATACAAATGATTGAGCTTCAAACACTTGGGATAAAGGTGATATAGCTTCATCTGCATGCGAAACAAACGAGTTACCTTCAAATCCACGGGATACACATGATTTAGCTTCAAATCAATGGGAAGTAGAAGTCTTAGCATCATATCCATGCGGAACAAATGATTTAGCTTCAGATAGTTGCGATGTAAGTGATATAGTTTCAAACGCAGACGAAACAAACGAGTTAGCTTCAAATCCAAGCGAAACAGATTGTTTAGATCCAAATCAATGCGAAGTAGAAGGCTTAGCTTCAAATCCATACGGAACAAATGGTTTGGCTTCAAATACTTGTGATATACATGTTTTAGCTTCAACTGCATGCGAAACAAACGACTTAGCTTCAAATCCGAGGGTAATACATGATTTAATTTCACATCATAGCGAAGTAGAGGCTTAGCTTCAAATCAATGCGAAGCAACTGATTTATCTTGAAATACTTCTGATATTCATGATTTCAATTCAAGTGCATGCTAAACAAACGTGTTAGTTTCAAATCCATGCGAAACACATGATTTAGCTTGATATGAATGCGAAGTAGAAGGCTTAGCTTCAAATCCATTCGAATCAAATGGTTTAGCTTCAAATACTTGTGATATACATGACTTCGCTTCAACTGGATGCGAAACAAACGAGTCAGCCCCAAATCCAAGCGAAACACATGATTTAACTTCAAATCAATGCGGAGTAGAAGGCTTAGCTTCAAATCAATGCGAAGCAACTGGTTTATCTTCAAATACTTGCGATATAAATGATATAGTTTCAAATGCAGGCGAAACAAAAGAGTTAGATTGAAATCCATGGAAACACCTGATTTAGTTTCAAATCAATGCTAGGTAAAAGGCTTAGCTTCAAATCCATACGGAACAAATGGTTTGGCTTCAAATACTTGTGATATACATGTTTTAGCTTCAACTGCATGCGAAACAAACGAGTTAGCTTCAAATCCAAGGGTAATACATGATTTAATTTCACATCATAGCGAAGTAGAGGCTTAGCTTCAAATCAATGCGAAGCAACTGATTTATCTTGAAATACTTCTGATATTCATGATTTCAATTCAAGTGCATGCTAAACAATCGTGTTAGTTTCAAATCCATGCGAAACACATGATTTACCTTGATATGAATGCGAAGTAGAAGGCTTAGCTTCAAATCCATGCGAAACAAATGGTTTAGCTACAAATACTTGTGATATACATTATTTAGCTACAACTGCATGCGAAACAAACGAGTTAGCTTCAAATCCACGCGAAACACATGAATTGGTTCAAATGAGTGCGATGGAGAAGGTTTAGCTTCAAGTCCAAGCGAAACACGTGATTTAGCTTCAAATACTTGCGATATATGCGATATAGATTCAAATACAGGCGAAACGAACGAGTTAGCTTCAAATCCATGCGAAACACATGATTCATTTGCAAATCAATGCGATGTAGAAGGTTCAGCTTCAAGTCCATGCAAAACACGTGATTATCTTCCAATTAATGCGAAATAGAAGGCTTAGCTTCAAATCCATGCGATACAAATGGTTTAGCTTCAAATACTTGTGATATACATGATTTAGCTTCAACTGCGTTCGAAGCAAACGAGTTAGCTCCAAATCCACGCGAAACACATGATTTAACTTCAAATACTTGCGATATAAGTGTTGTAGATTCAACTGCAGGCGCAACGAACGAGTTAGCTTCAAATCCATGCGAAACTCATGATACAGATGCAAATCAATGCGATGTATAAGGTTTAGCTTCAAATCCATGCCAATCACATGATTTAGCTTCAAATCCATGGGATGTAGTAGTTTTAGCTTCAAATCCATGAGAAACAAATGATTTAGCTTCAGATACTTGCGATATAAATGATATAGATTCAACTGCATGCGAAAAAAACGATTCAGCTTCAAATCCAAGGGAAACACATGATTTAACTTCAAACAATGCGAAGTAAAAGGCTCAGCTTCAAATCCATGCGAAACGAATGATTTAGCATCAAATGCTTGCGAATATAAGTGATATAGCTTCAAATGCAGGTGAAACAAACGAGTTAGCTTCAGATCCATGCGAAACACATGATTTAGTTGCAAATCAATGCGACGTAGAGGGTTTAGCTTCAAATCCATGCGATACACAAGATTTAGCTTCAAATCAATGCGAAGTAGAGGGCTTAGCTTCAAATCCTTGCGAAACAAATGGTTTAGCTACAAATACTTGTGATATACATTATTTAGCTACAACTGCATGCGAAACAAACGAGTTAAATTCAAATACATGGGATACACATGATTTAGCTTCAAATCAATGCGATGTAGAAGGTTTAGCATCAAATCCATGCGAAACAAATGGTTTAGCTACAAATACTTGTGATATTCATTATTTAGCTACAACTGCGTGCGAAACAAACGAGTTAGCTTCAAATCCATGCGAAACACATGATTTAGCTTCAAATCAATGCGATGTAGAAGGTTTAGCTTCAAATCCATGCGATTTACAAGATTTAGCTTCAAATCAATGCGATGTAGAAGGTTCAGCTTCAAATCCATGCAACACATATGATTTAGCTTCAAATACTTGCGATATAAGTGATATAGATTCAAATACAGGCGAAACGAACGAGTTAGCTTCAAAGCCATTCGAAACACATGATTCATTTGCAAATCAATGCGATGTAGAAGGTTTAGCTTCAAAACCATGCGAAACAAATGATTGAGCTTCAAACACTTGGGATATAGGTGGTATAGCTCCAACTGCATGCGAAACAAACGAGTTACCTACAAATCCACGCGAAACAAATGATTTAGCTTCAAATGAATGCAATGTAGAAGGTTTAGCTTCAAATCCAAGCGAAACACATGATGTAGCTTCCAATTAATGCGAAGTAGAAGGCTTAGCATCAAATCCATGCGAAACAAATGGTTTAGCTTCAAATACTTGTGACATACGTTATTTAGATTTATCTGTATGCGTAACGAACGAGTTAGCTTCAAATCCATGCGAGACACATGATTTAGCTGCAAATCAATGCGATGTAGAAGGTTTAGCTCCAAATCCATGCGAAAAAAATGATTTAGCTTCAAACACTTGGGGTATAAGTGATATAGCTTCAAATGCAGACTAATTAAACGAGTTAGCTTCAAAATCCACGCGATACACATGAATTAGCTTCAAATACTTGAGATATAAGTGATGTAGATTCAACTGCAGGCGCAACGAACGAGTTACCTTCAAATCCACGCGAAACACATGATTTAGCTTCAAATGAATGCGATGTAGAAGGTTTAGCTTCAAATCCAAGCGAAACACATGATTTAGCTTCAAATACTCGTGATATACACTATTTTGCTACAACTGCATGCGAAGCAAACGAGTTACCGTCAAATCCACGCAAAACACATGAGTTAGCTTCAAATCAATGCGATGTAGAAGGTTTAGCTTCAAATCCATGCGAAACAAATGATTGAGCTTCAAACACCTGGGATAAAGGTGATATAGCTTCAACTGCATGCGAAACAAACGAGTTACCTTCAAATTCACGCGAAACACATGAATTGGTTCAAATGAATGCGATGTAGAAGGTTTAGCTGCAAATCCAAGCGAAACACTTGATTTAGCTTCCAATTAATGCGAAGTAGTAGGCTTAGCTTCAAATCCAAGCGAAACACATGATTTAGCTTCAAATAGTTGCGATATAAGTGATATAGATTCAAATACAGGCGAAACGAACGAGTTAGCTTCAAATCCATGCGAAACACATGATTCATTTGCAAAACAATGCGATGTAGAAGGTTCAGCTTCAAATCCATGCAAAAGTCGTGATTTAGCTTCCAATTAATGCGAAGTAGAAGGCTTAGCTTCAAATCCACGCGATACACAGGATTTAGCTTCAAATACTTGCGATATAAGTGATATAGCTTCAAAAGCAGGAGGAACAAACGAGGTAGCTTCAGTTCTATGCGAAACAAATGATTTAGCTTCAAATCAATGCGAAGTAGAAGGCTTAGCTCCAAATCCATACGAAACAAATGATTTAGCTACAAATACTTGTGATATACATTATTTAGCTACAACTGCATGCGAAAGAAACGAGTTAGCTTCAAATCCATGCGAAACACATGATTTAGCTTAAAATCAATGCGATGTAGAAGGTTTAGCTTCAAATCCATGCGAAACAAATGATTTAGCTTCAAATCAGTGCGAAGTAGAAGGCTTAGCTTCAAATCCATGCGAAACAAATGGTTTAGCTACAAATACTTGTGATATACACTATTTAGCTACAACTGCATGCGAAACAAACGAGTTAGCTTCAAATACATGGGAAACACATGATTTAGCTTCAAATCAATGCGATGTAGAAGGTTTAGCATCAAATCCATGCGATACAAATGTTTGAGCTTCAAACACTTGGGATATAGGTGGTATATTTTCAACTGCATGTGAAACAAACGAGTTACCTTCAAATCTACGCGAAACACATGAGTTAGCTTCAAATCAATGCGATGTAGAAGGATTAGCATCAAATCCATGCGATACAAATGATTGAGCTTCAAACACTTGGGATAAAGGTGATATAGCTTCATCTGCATGCGAAACAAACGAGTTACCTTCAAATCCACGGGATATACATGATTTAGCTTCAAATCAATGGGAAGTAGAAGTCTTAGCATCATATCCATGCGGAACAAATGATTTAGCTTCAGATAGTTGCGATGTAAGTGATATAGTTTCAAACGCAGACGAAACAAACGAGTTAGCTTCAAATCCAAGCGAAACAGATTGTTTAGATCCAAATCAATGCGAAGTAGAAGGCTTAGCTTCAAATCCATACGGAACAAATGGTTTGGCTTCAAATACTTGTGATATACATGTTTTAGCTTCAACTGCATGCGAAACAAACGACTTAGCTTCAAATCCGAGGGTAATACATGATTTAATTTCACATCATAGCGAAGTAGAGGCTTAGCTTCAAATCAATGCGAAGCAACTGATTTATCTTGAAATACTTCTGATATTCATGATTTCAATTCAAGTGCATGCTAAACAAACGTGTTAGTTTCAAATCCATGCGAAACACATGATTTAGCTTGATATGAATGCGAAGTAGAAGGCTTAGCTTCAAATCCATTCGAATCAAATGGTTTAGCTTCAAATACTTGTGATATACATGACTTCGCTTCAACTGGATGCGAAACAAACGAGTCAGCCCCAAATCCAAGCGAAACACATGATTTAACTTCAAATCAATGCGGAGTAGAAGGCTTAGCTTCAAATCATTGCGAAGCAACTGGTTTATCTTCAAATACTTGCGATATAAGTGATATAGATTCAACTGCATGCGAAACAAACGTGTCAGTTTCAAATCCATGCGAAACACATGATTTAGCTTGATAGGAATGCGAAGTAGAAGGCTTAGCTCAAATCAATGCGAAGCAACTGGTTTATCTTCAAATACTTGTGATATTCATGATTGAACTTCTACTGCAAACGAATCAAACGAGTCAGCTTCAAAATCCATGCGAAACACATGATTTAGGTTCAAAACAATACGAAGTAGAAGACTTGGCTTCAAATCCGTTCGAAACAAATGATCTAGGTTCAGATACTTGCGATATCAGTGATGTAGCTTCAAATGCAGGCGAAACAAATGAGTTAGCTTCAAATCTATGCGAAACGCATGGTTTAGCTTCAAATCAACGCGAAGTAGAAGGCTAAGCTTCATATACATAAGAAACAAAAGATTTAGCTTAGGATAATTGCGATATAAGCGATATAGCTCCACATGCAGCCGAAACAAACGAGTTAGCTTCAAATACATGAGAAACACATGATTTTGCTTCAAAAAAATGCGAAGTAGAGGGCTTAGCTTCAAATCCAAGCGCAACAAATGGTTTAGATTCAAAATACTTGTGATATACATGACTAAGCTCCAACTGCATGCGAAACTAACGAGTGAGCTTCAAATGCAAGCGAAGTAGAAGGCTTGGCTTCAAATCCATGCGAAACGAATTATTTAGCTTCGAATTCTTGCCTTATAAATGAAATTGCTTCAAATGCAGGCGAAACAAATGAGTTAGCATAAAATCCAAACGAAACACTTGATTTAGCTTCAAATCAATGCGATGTAGATGGGTTAGCTTCAAGTCCATGAGAAACAAATGATTTAGCTTCAGATACTTGCGCTATAAATGATATAGCTTCAAATGCAGCCGGAAGAAACGAGTTAGCTACAAATCCATGTGAAACACATGATTAAGCTGCAAACCAATGCGATGTAGAAGGCTTAGCTTCAAATTCATGCGAAACAAATGGTTTAGCTTCAGATACTTGTGATAAACATGATTTATATTCAACTCCATGCGAAGCAAACGAATTAGCTTCAAAACAAAGCGATACACGTGATTTAGCTTCAAATCAATGCGAAGTAGAAGGCTTAGCTTCAAATCAATGCGATACATAAGATTTAGCTTCAAATCAATACGATGTAGAAGGTTCTGCTTCAAATCCAGGCGACACAAATGATATAGCTTCAAATACTTGCGATATAAATGATATAGCTTCATATGCAGGCGAAACGAACGAGTTAGCTTCAACTCCATGCGATACACATGGTTTAGCTGCAAATGGATGCGACGTAGAAGGTTTAGCTTCAAATCCATGCAAAACAAACGATTTAGCATCAGTTACTTGCGATATAACAGATATAGCTGCAAATGCAGACGAATCAAACGAGTTAGCTGCAAAATCCATGCGATACACATGATTTAGCTTCAAATCAATGAGAAGTAGAAGGCTTAGCTTCAAATCCAAGCGAAACGAATGAGTTAGCGTCAAATACTTGCGAATATGAGGGATACAGCTTCAAATGTATGCGAAACAAACGAGTTAGCTTCAAATACTTGCGATATAAATGCAGTAGGTTCAAAAGCAGGAAAAACAAACAAGTTATATTCAAATCAAAGCGAAACGCATGATTTAACTTCATATCAATGCGAAGTAGAAGGCTTAGCTTCAAATCCATTCGAAACAAATGATTTAGCTTAAAATACTTGCGGTATAAATGAAGTAGCTTCAAATGCGTGCAAAACAAACGAGTTAAATTCAAATCCAAGCGAAACACATGATTTAGCTTCAAATCAATGCGAAGTAGAAGGCTTAGCTCCAAATCCTTGCGAAACAAACGAGTTAGCTTCAAATACATGCGAAACACACGATTTAGTTTCAAATCAATGCGATGTAGAAGGTTTAGCTTCAAATCCATGCCAAACACATGATTTAGCTTCAAATCCATGGGATGTAGAAGGTTTAGCTTCAAATCCATGCGACACAAATGATTTAGCTTCAAATACTTGCGATATAAGTGATATAGCTTCAAATCCAAGCGACACAAATGATTTAGCTTCAGATACTTGCGATATAAGTGATTTAGCTTCAACTGCACAGGAAACAACCGAGCTAGCTCCAAAACCAAGGGAAACACATGATTTTGCTTCAAATCAATGCGAAGTTCAAGGCTTAGCATCAAATCCATGCGAAATAAATGAGTTACCTTCAAATCAAAGCGAAGTTGAAGCCTTAGCTTCAAATCAATGCGAAGCAACTGGTTTATCTTCAAATACTTGAGATATAAATGATATAGTTACAAATGCAGGCGAAACAAAAGCGTTAGCTTGAAATCCATGGAAACACATGATTTAGTTTCAAATCAATGCGAAGTAGAAGCCTTAGCTTCAAATACATGAGACACAAATGTTTCAGCTTCAGATATTGCGATATAAGTGATATAGCTTCAACTGCATGCGAAACAAACGTGTCAGTTTCAAATCCATGCGAAACACATGATTTAGCTTGATATGAGTGCGGAGTAGAAGGCTTAGCTTCAAATCAATGCGAAGCAACTGGTTTATCTTCAAATACTTGCGATATAAATGACATAGTTTCAAATGCAGGTGAAACAATAGCGTTAGCTTGAAATCCATGGAAACACATGATTTAGTTTCAAATCAATGCGAAGTAGAAGACTTAGCTTCAAATCCATGAGAAACAAATGATGTAGCTTCAGAAACTTGCGGTATAAATAAAATAGCTACAAATGCAGGAGGAACAAACGAGTTAGCTTCCAATCCATGCGAAACACATGATTTAGCTTCAAATCAATGCGATGTAGATGGATTAGCTTCAAGTCCATGAGAAACAAATGATTTAGCTTCAGATACTTGCGCTATAAATGATATAGCTTCAAATGCAGCCGGCAGAAACGAGTTAGCTACAAATCCATGTGAAACACATGATTAAGCTGCAAACCAATGCGATGTAGAAGGCTTAGCTTCAAATTCATGCGAAACAAATGGTTTAGCTTCAGATACTTGTGATAACCATGATTTATATTCAACTCCATGCGAAGCAAACGAATTAGCTTCAAAACAAAGCGATACACGTGATTTAGCTTCAAATCAATGCGAAGTAGAAGGCTTAGCTTCAAATCAATGCGATACATAAGATTTAGCTTCAAATCAATGCGATGTAGAAGGTTCTGCTTCAAATCCAGGCGACACAAATGATATAGCTTCAAATACTTGCGATATAAATGATATAGCTTCATATGCAGGCGAAACGAACGAGTTAGCTTCAACTCCATGCGATACACATGGTTTAGCTGCAAATCAATGCGACGTAGAAGGTTTAGCTTCAAATCCATGCAAAACAAACGATTTAGCATCAGATACTTGCGATATAACAGATATAGCTGCAAATGCAGACGAATCAAACGAGTTAGCTGCAAAATCCATGCGACACAAATGATTTAGCTTCAAATCAATGAGAAGTAGAAGGCTTAGCTTCAAATCCAAGCGAAACGAATGATTTAGCGTCAAATACTTGCGAATATGAAGGATACAGCTTCAAATGTATGCGAAACGAACGAGTTAGCTTCAAATACTTGCGATATAAATGCAGTAGGTTCAAAAGCAGGAACAACAAACAAGTTATATTCAAATCAAAGCGAAACGCATGATTTAGCTTCATATCAATGCGAAGTAGAAGGCTTAGCTTCAAATCCATTCGAAACAAATGATTTAGCTTAAAATACTTGCGGTATAAATGAAGTAACTTCAAATGCGTGCAAAACAAACGAGCTAAATTCAAATCCAAGCGAAACACATGATTTAGCTTCAAATCAATGCGAAGTAGAAGGCTTAGCTCCAAATCCTTGCGAAACAAACGAGTTAGCTTCAAATACATGCGAAACACACGATTTAGTTTCAAATCAATGCGATGTAGAAGGTTTAGCTTCAAATCCATGCCAAACACATGATTTAGCTTCAAATCCATGGGATGTAGAAGGTTTAGCTTCAAATCCATGCGACACAAGTGATTTAGCTTCAAATACTTGCGATATAAGTGATATAGATTCAAGTGCAGGCGAAACAAACGAGATAGCTTCAAATCTAAGCGACACAAATGATTTAGCTTCAGATACTTGCGATATAAGTGATTTAGCTTCAACTGCACAGGAAACAACCGAGCTAGCTCCAAAACCAAGGGAAACACATGATTTTGCTTCAAATCAATGCGAAGTTCAAGGCTTAGCATCAAATCCATGCGAAATAAATGAGTTACCTTCAAATCAAAGCGAAGTTGAAGCCTTAGCTTCAAATCAATGCGAAGCAACTGGTTTATCTTCAAATACTTGAGATATAAATGATATAGTTACAAATGCAGGCGAAACAAAAGCGTTAGCTTGAAATCCATGGAAACACATGATTTAGTTTCAAATCAATGCGAAGTAGAAGCCTTAGCTTCAAATACATGAGAGACAAATGTTTCAGCTTCAGATATTGCGATATAAGTGATATAGCTTCAACTGCATGCGAAACAAACGTGTCAGTTTCAAATCCATGCGAAACACATGATTTAGCTTGATATGAATGCGGAGTAGAAGGCTTAGCTTCAAATCAATGCGAAGCAACTGGTTTATCTTCAAATACTTGCGATATAAATAATATAGTTTCAAATGCAGGTGAAACAATAGCGTTAGCTTGAAATCCATGGAAACACATGATTTAGTTTCAAATCAATGCGAAGTAGAAGACTTAGCTTCAAATCCATGAGAAACAAATGATGTAGCTTCAGATACTTGCGGTATAAATAAAATAGCTACAAATGCAGGAGGAACAAACGAGTTAGCTTCCAATCCATGCGAAACACATGATTTAGCTTTATATGAATTCGAAGTAGGAAGCTTAGATTCAAATCCATGCGACACATCTGATTGAGCATCAAATACTTGCGATATAAATGATATAGCTTCAAATGCTGACGACACAAATGATTTAGCTTCAAATCCAAGCAAAACACATGATTTAGCTTCAAATCAATGCGATGTAAAAGGTTTAGCTTTAAATATTTGCGAAACAAATGATTTAGCTTCAAATACTTGCGATATAAGTGATATAGCTTCATATGCAGGCGAAACGAACGAGTTAGCTTCAAATCCATGCGAAACACATGACTTAGCTTCCAATTCATGCGAAACACATGGTTTAGCTTCATATTCTTGTAAAACAGATGGTTTAGATTCAGATACTTGTGATAAACGTGATTTAGATTCAAATGCAGGCGAAACAAACGAGTTTGATTCGAATCCGTGCTATACACATGATTTAGCTTCAAATCAATGCGAAGTAGAAGGCTTAGCTTCAAAACCATGCGAGACGAATGATTTAGCTTCAAATACTTGGGAATATAAGTAATATAGTTTCAAATGCAGCTGAAACAAAGGAGATAGATTCAAATCCACGCGAAACACATGATTTAACTTCAAAACAATGCGAAGTAGAAGGTTTAGATTCAAATCAATGCGAAACAAATGGTTTATTTTAAAATACTTGTGATATTCATGATTTAACTTCAACTGCATGCGAAACAAACGAGTTAGCTACAAATACATGCCAAACACATGATTTAGCTTCAAATACCAACGTTATGAGTGATATAGTTTCAAATGCAGGCGAAACCAATGAGTTCGATTCAAATCCATGCGAAATTCTTGATTTAGCTTCAAATCAATGCGAAGTAGAGGGCTTAGCTTCAAATCCAAGCGCAACAAATGGTTTAGATTCAAAATACTTGTGATATACATGACTAAGCTCCAACTGCATGCGAAACTAACGAGTGAGCTTCAAATGCAAGCGAAGTAGAAGGCTTGGCTTCAAATCCATGCGAAACGAATTATTTAGCTTCGAATTCTTGCCTTATAAATGAAATTGCTTCAAATGCAGGCGAAACAAATGAGTTAGCATAAAATCCAAACGAAACACTTGATTTAGCTTCAAATCAATGCGATGTAGATGGATTAGCTTCAAGTCCATGAGAAACAAATGATTTAGCTTCAGATACTTGCGCTATAAATGATATAGCTTCAAATGCAGCCGGAAGAAACGAGTTAGCTACAAATCCATGTGAAACACATGATTAAGCTGCAAACCAATGCGATGTAGAAGGCTTAGCTTCAAATTCATGCGAAACAAATGGTTTAGCTTCAGATACTTGTGATAAACATGATTTATATTCAACTCCATGCGAAGCAAACGAATTAGCTTCAAAACAAAGCGATACACGTGATTTAGCTTCAAATCAATGCGAAGTAGAAGGCTTAGCTTCAAATCAATGCGATACATAAGATTTAGCTTCAAATCAATGCGATGTAGAAGGTTCTGCTTCAAATCCAGGCGACACAAATGATATAGCTTCAAATACTTGCGATATAAATGATATAGCTTCATATGCAGGCGAAACGAACGAGTTAGCTTCAACTCCATGCGATACACATGGTTTAGCTGCAAATGGATGCGACGTAGAAGGTTTAGCTTCAAATCCATGCAAAACAAACGATTTAGCATCAGATACTTGCGATATAACAGATATAGCTGCAAATGCAGACGAATCAAACGAGTTAGCTGCAAAATCCATGCGATACACATGATTTAGCTTCAAATCAATGAGAAGTAGAAGGCTTAGCTTCAAATCCAAGCGAAACGAATGATTTAGCGTCAAATACTTGCGAATATGAGGGATACAGCTTCAAATGTATGCGAAACAAACGAGTTAGCTTCAAATACTTGCGATATAAATGCAGTAGGTTCAAAAGCAGGAAAAACAAACAAGTTATATTCAAATCAAAGCGAAACGCATGATTTAACTTCATATCAATGCGAAGTAGAAGGCTTAGCTTCAAATCCATTCGAAACAAATGATTTAGCTTAAAATACTTGCGGTATAAATGAAGTAGCTTCAAATGCGTGCAAAACAGACGAGTTAAATTCAAATCCAAGCGAAACACATGATTTAGCTTCAAATCAATGCGAAGTAGAAGGCTTAGCTCCAAATCCTTGCGAAACAAACGAGTTAGCTTCAAATACATGCGAAACACACGATTTAGTTTCAAATCAATGCGATGTAGAAGGTTTAGCTTCAAATCCATGCCAAACACATGATTTAGCTTCAAATCCATGGGATGTAGAAGGTTTAGCTTCAAATCCATGCGACACAAATGATTTAGCTTCAAATACTTGCGATATAAGTGATATAGCTTCAAATCCAAGCTACACAAATGATTTAGCTTCAGATACTTGCGATATAAGTGATTTAGCTTCAACTGCACAGGAAACAACCGAGCTAGCTCCAAAACCAAGCGAAACACATGATTTTACTTCAAATCAATGCGAAGTTCAAGGCTTAGCATCAAATCCATGCGAAATAAATGAGTTACCTTCAAATCAAAGCGAAGTTGAAGCCTTAGCTTCAAATCAATGCGAAGCAACTGGTTTATCTTCAAATACTTGAGATATAAATGATATAGTTACAAATGCAGGCGAAACAAAAGCGTTAGCTTGAAATCCATGGAAACACATGATTTAGTTTCAAATCAATGCGAAGTAGAAGCCTTAGCTTCAAATACATGAGAAACAAATGTTTCAGCTTCAGATATTGCGATATAAGTGATATAGCTTCAACTGCATGCGAAACAAACGTGTCAGTTTCAAATCCATGCGAAACACATGATTTAGCTTGATATGAATGCGGAGTAGAAGGCTTAGCTTCAAATCAATGCGAAGCAACTGGTTTATCTTCAAATACTTGCGATATAAATGATATAGTTTCAAATGCAGGTGAAACAATAGCGTTAGCTTGAAATCCATGGAAACACATGATTTAGTTTCAAATCAATGCGAAGTAGAAGACTTAGCTTCAAATCCATGAGAAACAAATGATGTAGCTTCAGATACTTGCGGTATAAATAAAATAGCTACAAATGCAGGAGGAACAAACGAGTTAGCTTCCAATCCATGCGAAACACATGATTTAGCTTTATATGAATTCGAAGTAGAAAGCTTAGATTCAAATCCATGCGACACATCTGATTGTGCATCAAATACTTGCGATATAAATGATATAGCTTCAAATGCAGACGACACAAATGATTTAGCTTCATATCCAAGCAAAACACATGATTTAGCTTCAAATCAATGCGATGTAAAAGGTTTAGCTTTAAATATTTGCGAAACAAATGATTTAGCTTCAAATACTTGCGATATAAGTGATATAGCTTCATATGCAGGCGAAACGAACGAGTTAGCTTCAAATCCATGCGAAACACATGACTTAGCTTCCAATTCATGCGAAACACATGGTTTAGCTTCATATTCTTGTAAAACAGATGGTTTAGATTCAGATACTTGTGTTAAACGTGATTTAGATTCAAATGCAGGCGAAACAAACGAGTTTGATTCGAATCCGTGCTATACACATGATTTAGCTTCAAATCAATGCGAAGTAGAAGGCTTAGCTTCAAAACCATGCGAGACGAATGATTTAGCTTCAAATACTTGGGAATATAAGTAATATAGTTTCAAATGCAGCTGAAACAAAGGAGATAGATTCAAATCCACGCGAAACACATGATTTAACTTCAAAACAATGCGAAGTAGATGGTTTAGATTCAAATCCATGCGAAACAAATGGTTTAGCTTCAAATACTTGTGATATACGTTATTTAGATTTAACTGCATGGGCAACGAACCAGTTAGCTTCAAATCCATGCGAAACACACGATTTAGCTGCAAATCAATGCGATGTAGAAGGTTTAGCGTCAAATCCATGCGATACACAAGATTTAGCCTCAAATCAATGCGATGTAGAAGGTTCAGCTTCAAATCCATGCGACACATATGATTTAGGTTCAAATACTTGCGATATAAGTGATATAGCTTCAAAAGCTGGAGGAACAAACGAGGTAGCTTCAATTCCATGTGAAACAAATGATTTAGCTTCAAATCAATGCGAAGTAGAAGGCTTAGCTTCAAATCCATGCGAAACAAATGATTTAGCTACAAATACTTGTGATATACATTATTTAGCTACAACTGCATGCGAAACAAACGAGTTACCTTCAAATCCACGCGAAACACATGATTCATTTGCAAATCAGTGCGATGTAGAAGGTTCAGCTTCAAATCCATGCGAAACACGTGATTTAGCTTCCAATTAATGCGAAGTAGAAGGCTTAGCTTCAAATCCATGCGAAACATATGGTTTAGCTTCAAATACTTGTGATATACGTTATTCAGATTTATCTGTATGCGCAACGAACGAGTTAGCTTCAAATCCATGCGAAACACATGATTTAGCTGCAAATCAATGCGATGTAGAAGGTTTAGCTTCAAATCCTTGCGAAACAAATGATTGAGCTTCAAACACTTGGGATAAATGTGATATAGCTTCAACTGCATGCGAAACAAACGAGTTACCTTCAAATCCACGCGAAACACATGAATTAGTCCAAATGAATGCGATGTAGAAGGTTTAGCTGCAAATCCAAGCGAAACACATGATTTAGCTTCAAATACTTGCGATATAAGTGATATAGATTCAAAATACAGGCGAAACGAACGAGTTAGCTTCAAATCCATGCGAAACAAATGCTTTAGCTTCAAATACTTGCGATATAAATGATATAGCTTCAAATACAGGAGAAACAAACGAGTTAGCTTCAAATCCATGCAAAACGCATGATTCAGCTGCAAATCAATGCGATGTAGAAGGTTTAGCTTCAAATCCATGCCAAACACATGATTTAGCTTCAAATCAATGCGTAGTAGCAGGTTTAGCTTGAAATCCATGCGAAACAAATGATTGAGCTTCCTACACTTGGGATATAGGTGATATAGCTTCAACTGCATGCGAAACAAATGACTTGCATTCAAATCCAAGCGAAACACATAATTTAGCTTCAAATCAATGCGATGTAGAAGGTATAGCTTCAAATCCAAGCGAAACACATGATTCAGCTGCAAATCAATGCGATGTAGAAGGCTTAGCTTCAAATCCATGCAAAACACGTGATTTAGGATCCAATCAATGCGAAGTAGAAGGCTTAGCTTCAAATCCATGCGAAACAAATGCTTTAGCTTCAAACACTTGCGATATAAATGATATAGCTTCAAATGCAGGAGAAACAAACGAGTTAGCTTCAAATCCATGCAAAACACACGATTTAGCTTCAATTCAATGCCAAGTAGAAGGCTTAGCTTCAAATCCAGGCGAATCAATTGTTTAGGTGCAAATACTTGTGATATACATGATTTAGTTTCAACTGCATGCGAAACAAACGAGTTAGCTTCAAATCCATTCGAAACACAATATTTAGCGTCAAATCAATGCGAAGTAGAAGGCTGAGATTCAAATCCATGCGATACAAATGATTTAGCTTCAAATACTTGTGATATACATGATTTAGATTCAACTGCATGCGAAACAAACATGTCAGTTTCAAATCCAGGCGAAACACATGATTTAACTTCAAATTAATGGGAAGTAGAAGGCTTAGCTACAAATCATTACGGAACAAGTGGTTTATCTTCAGATACTTGCGATATGAGTGATATAGCTTCAAATCCATTCGAAACACATGATTTTGCTTCAAATCAATGCGAAGTTAAAGGCATAACTTCAAATCAATGCGAAACAGATGGTTTAGCTTCAAATACTTGTGATATACATGCTTTAGCTGCAACTGCATGCCAAACAAACGATTTAGCTTCAAATCCATGCGAAACACATGATTTAGCTTCAAATCAATGCGAAGTAGAAGGCTTATCTACGAATCCATGCGAAACAAATGGTTTAGGTTCAAATACTAGTGATATACATGATTTAGCTTCAAATGCAGTCGAAACAAACGAGTTAGCTTCCAATCCGAGCGAAACTCAAGATTTAGCTCAAATCAATGCGAAATAGAAGGCTTATCTCCGAATCCATGCGAAACAAATGGTTTATGTTCAAATACTAGTGATGTACATGTTTTAGCTTCAAATGCAGGCGAAACACACGAGTGTGCTTCAAATCCATGCGAAACACATGATTTAGCTTCAAATCAATGCGAAGTTGAAGGCAAAACTACAAATCAATGCGAAACAGATGGTTTAGCTTTAAATACTTGTGATATACATGCTTTAGCATTGCAACTGCATGCCAAACAAACGATTTAGCTTCAGATACATGCGAAACGCATGATTTAGCTTCAAATCAATGCGAAGTAGAAGGCTCAGTTTCAAATCCATGCGGAACAAATAGTTTAGAATCAAATACTTGTTATATAAATGATTTTGCTTCAACTGCATGCGAAACAAACATGTTAGCTTCAAATACAAGCGAAACACATGAATTAGCTTCAAATCAATGCGAAGTAGAAGGCTAATCTACGAATCCATGCGAAACATATGGTTTAGCTTCAAATACTTGTGATATACATGATTTAGCTACAAATGCTGGCGAAACAAACGAGTTAGCTTCCAATCCAAGCAAAAGTCAAGATTTAGCTTCAATTCAATTCGAAGTAGAAGGCTTATCTTCAAATCCATGCGAAACCAATGGTTTAGTTTCAAATACTTGTGATATACACGATTTAGCTTCAAATGCAGTCGAAACAAACGAGTTACCTTCAAAACCATGCGAAACACATGACTTAGCTTCCAATTCATGCGAAACACATGGTTTAGCTTCATATTCTTGTAAAACAGATGGTTTAGATTCAGATACTTGTGATAAACGTGATTTAGATTCAAATGCAGGCGAAAAAACGAGTTTGATTCGAATCCGTGCTATACACATGATTTAGCTTCAAATCAATGCGAAGTAGAAGGCTTAGCTTCAAAACCATGCGAGACGAATGATTTAGCTTCAAATCCAAGCGGAACACATGATTTAGCTTCAAATCAATGCGAAGTAGAAGTCTTATCTTCGAATCCATGCGAAACAAATGGTTTTGCTTCAAATACTTGTGACATACATGATTTAGCTTCAACTGCATGCGAAACAAATGAGTAAGCTTCAAATCCATGCGAAACACATGATTTAGCTTCTAATCAATGCGAGGTAGAAGGTGTAGCTTCAAATCCAAGCGAAACACATGATTTAGCTTCAAATCAGTGCGAAGTAGAAGGCTTACCTTCAAATCCATGCGAATCAAATAGTTCGGCTTCAAATACGTGTGAAATACATGATTAAACTTCAACTGCATGCGAAGCAAACGAGTTAGCTAGAAATCCATGTGAAACACATGATTTAGATTCAAATTCATCCGAAACACATGGTTTAGCATCATATTCTTGCGAAACAAATAGGTTAGATACAGATACTTGTGATAAACATGATTTAGCTTCAACTGCATGCGAAACAAACGAGTTAACTTCAAATCCAAGGGAAACACATGATTTAGCTTCAAATCCATGGGATGTAGAAGGTTTAGCTTCAACTCCATGCGAACCACATTATTTAGGTGCAAATCAGTGCGAAGTAGAAGGCTCAGGTTCAAAGCCATGCGATTCATATGGTTCATCTTCAAATACTTGTGAAAGACATGATTTAGCTTCAACTGCGTGCGAAACAAACGAGTTACCTTCAAATGCACGAGAAACACATGATTTAGCTTCAAATCAATGCGATGTAGACGGTTAGCATCAAATCCAAACGAAACACATGATTTAGCTTCAAATCCATGGGATGTAGAAGGTTTAGCTTCAAATCCATGCGACACAAATGATTTAGCTTCAAATACTTGCGATATAAGTGATATAGATTCAAGTGCAGGCGAAACAAACGAGATAGCTTCAAATCCAAGCGACACAAATGATTTAGCTTCAGATACTTGCGATATAAGTGATTTAGCTTCAACTGCACAGGAAACAACCGAGCTAGCTCCAAAACCAAGGGAAACACATGATTTTGTTTCAAATCAATGCGAAGTTCAAGGCTTAGCATCAAATCCATGCGAAATAAATGAGTTACCTTCAAATCAAAGCGAAGTTGAAGCCTTAGCTTCAAATCAATGCGAAGCAACTGGTTTATCTTCAAATACTTGAGATATAAATGATATAGTTACAAATGCAGGCGAAACAAAAGCGTTAGCTTGAAATCCATGGAAACACATGATTTAGTTTCAAATCAATGCGAAGTAGAAGCCTTAGCTTCAAATACATGAGAAACAAATGTTTCAGCTTCAGATATTGCGATATAAGTGATATAGCTTCAACTGCATGCGAAACAAACGTGTCAGTTTCAAATCCATGCGAAACACATGATTTAGCTTGATATGAATGCGGAGTAGAAGGCTTAGCTTCAAATCAATGCGAAGCAACTGGTTTATCTTCAAATACTTGCGATATAAATGATATAGTTTCAAATGCAGGTGAAACAATAGCGTTAGCTTGAAATCCATGGAAACACATGATTTAGTTTCAAATCAATGCGAAGTAGAAGACTTAGCTTCAAATCCATGAGAAACAAATGATGTAGCTTCAGATACTTGCGGTATAAATAAAATAGCTACAAATGCAGGAGGAACAAACGAGTTAGCTTCCAATCCATGCGAAACACATGATTTAGCTTTATATGAATTCGAAGTAGAAAGCTTAGATTCAAATCCATGCGACACATCTGATTGAGCATCAAATACTTGCGATATAAATGATATAGCTTCAAATGCAGACGACACAAATGATTTAGCTTCAAATCCAAGCAAAACACATGATTTAGCTTCAAATCAATGCGATGTAAAAGGTTTAGCTTTAAATATTTGCGAAACAAATGATTTAGCTTCAAATACTTGCGATATAAGTGATATAGCTTCATATGCAGGCGAAACGAACGAGTTAGCTTCAAATCCATGCGAAACACATGACTTAGCTTCCAATTCATGCGAAACACATGGTTTAGCTTCATATTCTTGTAAAACAGATGGTTTAGATTCAGATACTTGTGATAAACGTGATTTAGATTCAAATGCAGGCGAAACAAACGAGTTTGATTCGAATCCGTGCTATACACATGATTTAGCTTCAAATCAATGCGAAGTAGAAGGCTTAGCTTCAAAACCATGCGAGACGAATGATTTAGCTTCAAATACTTGGGAATATAAGTAATATAGTTTCAAATGCAGCTGAAACAAAGGAGATAGATTCAAATCCACGCGAAACACATGATTTAACTTCAAAACAATGCGAAGTAGGAGGTTTAGATTCAAATCCATGCGAAACAAATGGTTTAGCTTCAAATACTTGTGATATACGTTATTTAGATTTAACTGCATGGGCAACGAACCAGTTAGCTTCAAATCCATGCGAAACACACGATTTAGCTGCAAATCAATGCGATGTAGAAGGTTTAGCGTCAAATCCATGCGATACACAAGATTTAGCCTCAAATCAATGCGATGTAGAAGGTTCAGCTTCAAATCCATGCGACACATATGATTTAGGTTCAAATACTTGCGATATAAGTGATATAGCTTCAAAAGCTGGAGGAACAAACGAGGTAGCTTCAATTCCATGTGAAACAAATGATTTAGCTTCAAATCAATGCGAAGTAGAAGGCTTAGCTTCAAATCCATGCGAAACAAATGATTTAGCTACAAATACTTGTGATATACATTATTTAGCTACAACTGCATGCGAAACAAACGAGTTACCTTCAAATCCACGCGAAACACATGAGTTAGCTTCAAATCAATGCGATGTAGAAGGTTTAGCTTCAAATCCATGTGAAACAAATGATTGAGCTTCAAACACTTGGGATAAAGGTGATATAGCTTCAACTGCATGCGAAACAAACGAGTTACCTTCAAATCCACGCGAAACACATGAATTATTTCAAATGAATGCGATGTAGAAGGTTTAGCTGCAAATCCAAGCGAAACACATGATTTAGCTTCAAATACTTGCGATATAAGTGATATAGATTCAAATACAGGCGAAACGAACGAGTTAGCTTCAAATCCATGCGAAACACATGATTCATTTGCAAATCAGTGCGATGTAGAAGGTTCAGCTTCAAATCCATGCGAAACACGTGATTTAGCTTCCAATTAATGCGAAGTAGAAGGCTTAGCTTCAAATCCATGCGAAACATATGGTTTAGCTTCAAATACTTGTGATATACGTTATTCAGATTTATCTGTATGCGCAACGAACGAGTTAGCTTCAAATCCATGCGAAACACATGATTTAGCTGCAAATCAATGCGATGTAGAAGGTTTAGATCCAAATCCATGCGAAACAAATGATTTAGCTTCAAACACTTGGGGTATAAGTGATAAGGCTTCAAATGCAGACTAATCTTTCGAGTTAGCTTGAAATTGCACGCGATACACATGATTTAGCTTCAAATACTTGCGATACAAGTGATGTAGATTCAACTGCAGGCGAAACGAACGAGTTAGCTTCAAATCCATGCAAAACACATGATTTAGCTTCAAATCAATGCGATGTAGAAGGTTTAGCTTCAAATCCATGCCAAACACATGATTTAGCTTCAAATCCATGGGATGTAGAAGGTTTAGCTTCAAATCCATGCGAAACACATTATTTAGGTGCAAATCAGTGGGAAAGAAGAAGGCTCAGGTTCAAAGCCATGCGATTCAAATGGTTCATCTTCAAATACTTGTGAAACACATGATTTAGCTTCAACTGCAAGAGAAACAAACGAGTTACTTTCAAATCCACGCCAAACACATGATTTAGATTCAAATCAATGCGAAGTAGCAGGTTTAGCTTGAAATCCATGCGAAACAAATGATTGAGCTTCCTACACTTGGGATATAGGTGATATAGCTTCAACTGCATGCGAAACAAATGAGTTACATTCAAATCCAAGCGAAACACATAATTTAGCTTCAAATCAATGCGATGTAGAAGGTTTAGCTTCAAATCCAAGCGAAACACATGATTTAGCTTCCAATACTTGCGATATATGTGATATAGTTTCAAATGCAGGAGAAACGAAAGAGTTAGCTTCAAATCCATGCGAAACGCATGATTCAGATGCAAATCAATGCGATGTAGAAGGCTTAGCTTCAAATCCGTGCAAAACACGTGATTTAGGATCCAATCAATGCGAAGTAGAAGGCTTAGCTTCAAATCCATGCGAAACAAATGCTTTAGCTTCAAATACTTGCGATATAAATGATATAGCTTCAAATACAGGAGAAACAAACGAGTTAGCTTCAAATCCATGCAAAACACACGATTTAGCTTCAATTCAATGCCAAGTAGAAGGCTTAGCTTCAAATCCATGCGAATCAATTGTTTAGCTGCAAATACTTGTGATATACATGATTTAGTTTTAACTGCATGCGAAACAAACGAGTTAGCTTCAAATCAATTCGAAACACAATATTTGGCGTCAAATCAATGCGAAGTAGAAGGCAGAGCTTCAAATCCATGCGATACAAATGGTGTAGCTTCAAATACTTGTGATATACATGATTTAGCTTCAACTGCATTCGAAGCAAACGAGTTAGCTCCAAATCCAGGCGGAACACATGATTTAACCTCAACTCAGTGCGAAGTAGAAGGCTTAGCTTCAAATCCATGCGAATCTAATGGTTCGGCTTTAAATACTTGCGAAATGCAGGATTTAGCTACAAATCAATACGATGTACAAGGCTTAGCTTCAAACCCATGCAAAACACGTGATTTAGGATCCAATCAATGCGAAGTAGAAGGCTTAGCTTCAAATCCATGCGAAACAAATGATTGAGCTTCCTACACTTGGGATATAGGTGATATAGCTTCAACTGCATGCGAAACAAATGAGTTACATTCAAATCCAAGCGAAACACATAAATTAGCTTCAAATCAATGCGATGTCGAAGGATTAGCTTCAAATCCAAGCGAAACACATGATTTAGCTTCAAATACTTGCGATATAAGTGTTATAGTTTCAAATGCAGGAGAAACGAACGAGTTAGCTTCAAATCCATGCAAAACACACGATTTAGCTTCAATTCAATGCCAAGTAGAAGGCTTAGCTTCAAATCCATGCGAATCAATTGTTTAGCTGCAAATACTTGTGATATACATGATTTAGTTTTAACTGCATGCGAAACAAACGAGTTAGCTTCAAATCAATTCGAAACACAATATTTGGCGTCAAATCAATGCGAAGTAGAAGGCAGAGCTTCAAATCCGTGCGATACAAATGGTGTAGCTTCAAATACTTGTGATATACATGATTTAGCTTCAACTGCATTCGAAGCAAACGAGTTAGCTCCAAATCCAGGCGAAACACATGATTTAACTTCAATTCCATGGGATGTAGAAGGTTTAGCTTCAAATCCATGCGAAACATATCATTTAGGTTCAAATCAGTGCGAAGTAGATGGCTCAGGTTCAAAGCCATGCGATTCAAATGGTTCATCTTCAAATACTTGTGAAAGACATGATTTAGCTTCAACTGCATGCGAAACAAACGAGTAACCTTCAAATCCACGCGAAACACATGATTTAGCTTCAAATCAATGCGATGTAGAAGGCTTAGCTTCAAATCCATGCAAAACACGTGATTTAGGATCCAATCAATGCGAAGTAGAAGTCTTAGCTTCAAATCCATGCGATACAAATGGTTTAGCTTCAAATACTTGCGATATAAATGATACAGCTTCAAATACAGGAGAAACGAACGAGTTAGCTTCAAATCCATGCAAAACACACGATTTAGCTTCAATTCAATGCCAAGTAGAAGGCTTAGGTTCAAATCCATGCGAATCAATTGTTTAGCTGCAAATACTTGTGATATACATGATTTAGTTTTAACTGCATGCGAAACAAACGAGTTAGCTTCAAATCCATTCGAAACACAATATTTAGCGTCAAATCAATGCGAAGTAGAAGGCAGAGCTTCAAATCCATGCGATACAAATGGTGTAGCTTCAAATACGTGTGATATACATGATTTAGCTTCAACTGCATTCGAAGCATACGAGTTAGCTCCAAATCCAGGCGAAACACATGATTTAACTTCAAATCAGTGCGAAGTAGAAGGCTTAGCTTCAAATCCATGCGAATCTAATGGTTCGGCTTCAAATACTTGCGAAATGCATGATTTAGCTTCAAATCAATACGATGTAGTAGGCTTAGCTTCAAATCCATGCAAAACACGTGATTTAGGATCCAATCAATGCGAAGTAGAAGGCTTAGCTTCAAATCCATGCGAAACAAATGATTGAGCTTCCTACACTTGGGATATAGGTGATATAGCTTCAACTGCATGCGAAACAAATGAGTTACATTCAAATCCAAGCGAAACACATAAATTAGCTTCAAATCAATGCGATGTCGAAGGATTAGCTTCAAATCCAAGCGAAACACATGATTTAGCTTCAAATACTTGCGATATAAGTGTTATAGTTTCAAATGCAGGAGAAACGAACGAGTTAGCTTCAAATCCATGCGAAACACATGATTCAGCTGCAAATCAATGCTATGTAGAAGGCTTAGATTCAAATCCATGTAAAACACGTGATTTAGGATCCAATCAATGCGAAGTAGAAGTCTTAGCTTCAAATCCATGCGATACAAATGGTTTAGCTTCAAATACTTGCGATATAAATGATACAGCTTCAAATACAGGAGAAACGAACGAGTTAGCTTCAAATCCATGCAAAACACACGATTTAGCTTCAATTCAATGCCAAGTAGAAGGCTTAGGTTCAAATCCATGCGAATCAATTGTTTAGCTGCAAATACTTGTGATATACATGATTTAGTTTTAACTGCATGCGAAACAAACGAGTTAGCTTCAAATCCATTCGAAACACAATATTTAGCGTCAAATCAATGCGAAGTAGAAGGCAGAGCTTCAAATCCATGCGATACAAATGGTGTAGCTTCAAATACGTGTGATATACATGATTTAGCTTCAACTGCATTCGAAGCATACGAGTTAGCTCCAAATCCAGGCGAAACACATGATTTAACTTCAAATCAGTGCGAAGTAGAAGGCTTAGCTTCAAATCCATGCGAATCTAATGGTTCGGCTTCAAATACTTGCGAAATGCATGATTTAGCTTCAAATCAATACGATGTAGTAGGCTTAGCTTCAAATCCATGCAAAACACGTGATTTAGGATCCAATCAATGCGAAGTAGAAGGCTTAGCTTCAAATCCATGCGAAACAAACGGATTAGATTCAAATACGTGCGATATAAATGATACAGCTTCAAATACAGGAGAAACAAACGAGTTAGCTTCAAATCCATGCAAACACATGATTTAGATTCAATTCAATGCCAAGTAGAAGGCTTAGCTTCAAATCCATGCGAATCTAATGGTTCGGCTTCAAATACTTGTGAAAGACATGATTTAGTTTCAACTGCATGCGAAACACATTATTTAGGTGCAAATCAGTGCCAAGCAGAAGGCTCAGGTTCAAAGCCATGCGATTCAATTGGTTCATCTTCAAATACTTGTGAAAGACATGATTTAGCTTCAACTGCATGCGAAACAAACGAGTTACCTTCAAATCCACGCGAAACACATGATTTAGCTTCAAATCAATGCGATGTAGAAGGCTTTCTTCAAATCCATGCAAACCACGTGATTTAGGATCCAATCAATGCGAAGTAGAAGGCTTAGCTTCAAATCCATGCGAATCAATTGTTTAGCTGCAAATACTTGTGATATACATGATTTAGTTTCAACTGCATGCGAAACAAACGAGTTAGCTTCAAATCCATTCGAAACACATTATTTAGCGTCAAATCAATGCGAAGTAGAAGGCAGAGCTTCAAATCCATGCGATACAAATGGTTTAGCTTCAAATACTTGTGATATACACGATTTAGCTTCAACTGCATTCGAAGCAAACGAGTTAGCTCCAAATCCACGCGAAACACATGATTTAACTTCAAATCAGTGCGAAGTAGATGACTTAGCTTCAAATCCATGCGAATCTAATGGTTCGGCTTCAAATACTTGTGAAATGCATGAATTAGCTTCAACTGCATGCGAAACAACGAGTAACCTTCAAATCCACGCGAAACACATGATTTAGCTTCAAATCAAATTGATGTAGAAGGTTTAGCTTCAAATCCATGCGAAACAAATGATTGAGCTTCAAACACTTGGGATATAGGTGGTATATTTTCAACTGCATGCGAAACACATGAGTTAGCTTCAAATCAATGCGATGTAGAAGGTTTAGCATCAAATCCATGCGATACAAATGATTGAGCTTCAAAAACTTGGGATAGAGGTGATAAAGCTTCAACTGCATGCGAAACAAACGAGTTAGCTTCAAATATATGGGATACACATGATTTAGCTTCAAATCAATGCGAAGTAGAAGGTTTAGCTTCAAATCCATGCGAAACAAATGATTTAGCATCAAATCAATGCGAAGTAGAAGGTTTCGCTTCAAATGCAGGCGAAACAAAAGAGTTAGCTTCAAATCAATGCGATGTAGAAGGTTTAGCTTCAAATCCATGCGAAACAAATGATTTAGCATCAGATACTTGTTATATAATTGATATAGCTACAATTACAGGAGAAACAAACGAGTTAGCTTCAAATCCATGCAAAACACACGATTTAGCTTCAATTCAATGCCAAGTAGAAGGCGAAGCTTCAAATCCATGCGAATAAATTGTTTAGCTGCAAATACTTGTGATATACATGATTTAGTTTTAACTGCATGCGAAACAAACGAGTTAGCTTCAAATCCATTCGAAACACAATATTTGGCGTCAAATCAATGCGAAGTAGAAGGCAGAGCTTCAAATCCATGCGATACAAATGGTGTAGCTTAAAATACTTGTGATATACATGATTTAGCTTCAACTGCATTCGAAGCAAACGAGTTAGCTCCAAATCCAGGCGAAACACATGATTTAACCTCAAATCAGTGCGAAGTAGAAGGCTTAGCTTCAAATCCATGCGAATCTAATGGTTCGGCTTTAAATACTTGCGAAATGCATGATTTAGCTTCAAATCAATACGATGTAGAAGGCTTAGCTTCAAATCCATGCAAAACGCGTGATTTAGGATCCAATCAACGCGAAGTAGAAGGCTCAGCTTCAAATCCATGCGAAACAAATGGTATAGCTTCAAATACGTGCGATATAAATGATACAGCTTCAAATACAGGAGAAACAAACGAGTTAGATTCAATTCCATGCAAACACACGATTTAGATTCAATTCAATGCCAAGTAGAAGGCTTAGCTTCAAATCCATGCGAATCTAATGGTTCGGCTTCAAATACTTGTGAAAGACATGATTTGGCTTAAACTGCATGCGAAACAAACGAGTTACCTTCAAATCCACGCGAAACACATAATTTAGCTTCAAATCAATGCGAAGTAGCAAGTTTAGCTTCAAATCCATGCGAAACAAATGATTGAGATTCCTACACTTGGGATATAGGTGATATAGCTTCAACTGCATGCGAAACAAATGAGTTACATTCAAATCCACGCGAAACACATAATTTAGCTTCAAATCAATGCGAAGTGGCAGGTTTAGCTTCAAATCCATGCGAAACAAATGATTGAGCTTCCTACACTTGGGATATAAGTGATATAGCTTCAACTGCATGCGAAACAAATGAGTTACATTCAAATCCAAGCGAAACACATAAATTAGCTTCAAATCAATGCGATGTCGAAGGTTTAGCTTCAAATCCAAGCGAAACACATGATTTAGCTTCAAATACTTGCGATATAAGTGTTATAGTTTCAAATGCAGGAGAAACGTACGAGTTAGCTTCAAATTCATGCGAAACACATGATTCAGCTCCAAATCAATGCTATGTAGATGGCTTAGATTCAAATCCATGTAAAACACGTGATGTAGGATCCAATCAATGCGAAGTAGAAGGCTTAGCTTCAAATCCATGCGAAACAAATGCTTTAGCTTCAAATACTTGCGATATAAATGATATAGCTTCAAATACAGGAGAAACAAACGAGTTAGATTCAAATCCATGCAAAACACACGATTTAGCTTCAATTCAATGCCGAGTAGAAGGCGAAGCTTCAAATCCATGCGAATCAATTGTTTAGCTGCAAATACTTGTGATATACATGATTTAGTTTTAACTGCATGCGAAACAAACGAGTTAGCTTCAAATCCATTCGAAACACAATATTTAGCGTCAAATCAATGCGAAGTAGAAGGCAGAGCTTCAAATCCATGCGATACAAATGGTTTAGCTTCAAATACTTGTGATATACACGATTTAGCTTCAACTGCATTCGAAGCAAACGAGTTAGCTCCAAATCCACGCGAAACACATGATTGATATGCAAATCAATGCGACGTAGAAGCCTTAGCTTCAAATCCATGAGGAACAAATGATTTAGCTTCAAATAATTGTGATATAAGTGATATAGATTCAACTGCAGGCGTAACAAACGAGTTAGCTTCAAATACGTGCGAAACATATGATTTAGCTTCAAATCACTGCGACCTAGATGTCCTAGCTTCAAATCCATGCGAAACACATGATTTAGCTTCAAATCAATTTCGAAGTAGAAGGCTTTGCTTCAAATCCACGCGAAACACATGAGTTAGCTTCAAATCAATGCGATGTAGAAGGTTTAGCATCAAATCCATGCGATACAAATGATTGAGCTTCAAACACTTGGGATAAAGGTGATATAGCTTCAACTGCGTGCGAAACAAACGAGTTACCTTCAAATCCAAGCGAAACACATGATTTACCTTCAACTGAATGCGATGTAGAAGGTTTAGCTTCAAATCCAAGCGAAACACATATGATTTAGCTTCAAATACTTGCGATATAAATGAAGTAACTTCAAATGCTGAGGATACAATCATGTTAGCTTCAAATCCATGCAAAACACATGATTAAGCTTCAAATCCATGGGCAACACATGATTTAGGTTCATTGTCATGGTAAACACATGATTTAGCTTCACATACATGCGAAACAAATGGTTTAGCTTCAAATACTTGTCATATATATGATATATCTCCAACTGCATGCGAAACAAACGAGTTAGCTTAAAATCTATGCGAAGGACATGATTCAGGATCAAATCAGTGTGAAGTAGAAGGCTTACCATCAAATCCCATGCGAATCAAATGGTTTAGATTCAAATACTTGTGATATACATGACTTAGCTTCAGCTGCATTCGACACAAACGAGTTAGCTTCAAATCCAAGCGAGACACATGATTTAGCTTCAATCAGTGCGAAGTAGAAGGCTCAGCTTCAAATCGATGCGAATCTAATAGTCCGGCATCAAATTCTTGTGAAATACATGATTTAGCTTCAACTGCATCTGAAACAAACGTGTTAGCTTAAAATCGAAGCGAAACAGATGATTTAGCTTCAAATCAATGCGAAGTAGAAGGCGTAGCTTCAAATCCATGCGAAACAAATGGTTTAGCGTCAAATAGTTGTGATATACGTTATTTAGATTTAACAGTATGCGCAACGAACGAGTTAGCTTCAAATACATGCGAAACACATGATTTAGCTGCAAATCAGTGCGAAGTAGAAGGCTTAGCTTCAAATCCATGCGAAACAAATGATTGAGCTTCAAACACTTGGGATGTAGGTGGTATAGCTCCAACTGCATGCGAAACAAACGAGTTAGCTTAAAATCCATGCGAAGGACATGATTCAGGATCAAATCAGTGTGAAGTAGAAGGCTTACCATCAAATCCCATGCGAATCAAATGGTTTAGATTCAAATACTTGTGATATACATGACTTAGCTTCAACTGCATTCGACACAAACGAGTTAGCTTCAAATCCAAGCGAGACACATGATTTCGCTTCAATCAGTGCGAAGTAGAAGGCTCAGCTTCAAATCGATGCGAATCTAATAGTCCGGCATCAAATTCTTGTGAAATACATGATTTAGCTTCAACTGCATGTGAAACAAACGTGTTAGCTTCAAATCGAAGCGAAACAGATGATTTAGCTTCAAATCAATGCGAAGTAGAAGGCGTAGCTTCAAATCCGTGCGGAACAAATGGTTATGCTTCAAAAACTTGTGATATAAGTGATATAGATTCAACTGCAGGCGAAACGAACGAGTTACCTTCAACTCAACGCGAAACACATGATTTAGCTTCAAATCAATGCGATGTAGAAGGTTTAGCCGCAAATCCATGCGATAGACAAGATTTAGCTTCAAATCAATGCGATGTAGAAAGTTCAGCTTCAAATCCATGCGACGCACATGATTTAGCTTCAAATACTTGCGATATAAGTGATGTAGCTTCAAAATCTGGAGGAACAAACGAGGTAGCTTCAATTTCATGCGAAACAAATGATTTAGCTTCAAATCAATGCGAAGTAGAGGGCTTAGCTTCAAATCCATGCGAAACAAATGCTTTAGCTTCAAATACTTGCGATATAAATGATATAGCTTCAAATACAGGAGAAACAAACGAGTTAGCTTCAAATCCATGCAAAACACACGATTTAGCTTCAATTCAATGCCAAGTAGAAGGCGAAGCTTCAAATCCATGCGAATCAATTGTTTAGCTGCAAATACTTGTGATATACACTATTTAGCTACAACTGCATGCGAAACAAACGAGTTAGCTTCAAATACATGGGAAACACATGATTTAGTTTCAAATCAATGCGATGTAGAAGGTTTAGCATCAATTCCATGCGATACAAATGATTGAGCTTCAAACACTTGGGATAAAGGTGATATAGCTTCAACTGCATGCGAAACAAACGAGTTACCTTCAAATCCACGCGAAACACATGATTTAGCTTCAAATCAAATTGATGTAGAAGGTTTAGCTTCAAATCCATGCGAAACAAATGATTGAGCTTCAAACACTTGGGATAAAGGTGATATAGCTTCAACTGCATGCGAAACAAACGAGTTACCTTCAAATCCAAGCGAAACACATGATTTACCTTCAACTGAATGCGATGTAGAAGGTTTAGCTTCAAATCCAAGCGAAACACATATGATTTAGCTTCAAATACTTGCGATATAAATGAAGTAACTTCAAATGCTGAGGATACAATCATGTTAGCTTCAAATCCATGCAAAACACATGATTAAGCTTCAAATCCATGGGCAACACATGATTTAGGTTCATTGTCATGGTAAACACATGATTTAGCTTCACATACATGCGAAACAAATGGTTTAGCTTCAAATACTTGTCATATATATGATATATCTCCAACTGCATGCGAAACAAACGAGTTACCTTCAAATCCACGCGAAACACATGAGTTAGCTTCAAATCAATGCGATGTAGAAGGTTTAGCTCCAAATACATGCGAAACAAATTATTGAGCTTCAAACAATTGGGATATAGGTGGTATAGCTCCAACTGCAGGCGAAACAAACGAGTTAC
The DNA here is from genome assembly GCF_051020955.1 of Megalopta genalis. NCBI lineage: Eukaryota > Metazoa > Arthropoda > Insecta > Hymenoptera > Halictidae > Megalopta > Megalopta genalis. Next base: position 162,250 of record NW_027476497.1, on the reverse strand, counting down.
CTTCAAATCCACGCGAAACACATGAGTTAGCTTCAAATCAATGCGATGTAGAAGGTTTAGCTTCAAATCCATGTGAAACAAATGATTGAGCTTCAAACACTTGGGATAAAGGTGATATAGCCTCAACTGCATACGAAAAAAACGAGTTACCATCAAATCCACGCGAATCACATGAATTGGTTTAAATGAATGCGATGTAGAAGGTTTAGATTCAAATCCAAGCGAAACACATGATTTAGCTTCAAATACTTGCGATATAAGTGATATAGATTCAAATACAGACGAAACGAACGAGTTAGCTTCAAATCCATGCGAAACACATGATTAATTTGCAAATCAATGCGATGTAGAAGGTTCAGCTTCAAATCCATGCAAAACACGTGATTTAGCTTCCAATTAATGCGAAGTAGAAGGCTTCGCTTCAAATCTATGCAAAACAAATGGTTTAGCTTCAAATCCATGCGAAACACATGATTTAGCTTCAAATCAATGCGATGTAAAAGGTTTAGCTTCAAATCCATGCGATACACAAGATTTAGCTTCAAATCAATTCGATATAGAAGGTTCAGCTACAAATACAAGCGAAACAGATGATTTAACTTCAAATCAATGCGAAGTAGAAGGCGTAGCTTCAAATCCATGCGGAACAAATGGTTATGCTTCAAAAACATGTGATATATGTGATATAGATTCAACTGCAGGCGAAACAAACGAGATAGCTTCAAATCCATGCAAAACACATGATTAAGCTTCAAAACAATGGGAAGTAGAAGGCTTAGCTTCAAATCCATGCGAAACACACGATTTAGCTTCAAATCAATGCGATGTAGAAGGTTTAGCTTCAAATCCATGCAAAACACGTGATTTAGCTTCTAATTAATGCGAAGTAGAGGGCTTAGCTTCAAATCCATGCGAAACAAATGGTTTAGTTACAAATACTTGTGATATACACTATTTAGCTACAACTGCATGCGAAACAAACGAGTTAGCTTCAAATACATGGGAAACACATGATTTAGCTTCAAATCAATGCGATGTAGAAGGTTTAGCATCAAATCCCATGCGAATCAAATGGTTTAGATTCAAATCCTTGTGATATACATGACTTAGCTTCAACTGCATTCGACACAAACGAGTTAGCTTCAAATCCAAGCGAGACACATGATTTCGCTTCAATCAGTGCGAAGTAGAAGGCTCAGCTTCAAATCGATGCGAATCTAATAGTCCGGCATCAAATTCTTGTGAAATACATGATTTAGCTTCAACTGCATGTGAAACAAACGTGTTAGCTTCAAATCGAAGCGAAACAGATGATTTAGCTTCAAATCAATGCGAAGTAGAAGGCGTAGCTTCAAATCCGTGCGGAACAAATGGTTATGCTTCAAAAACTTGTGATATAAGTGATATAGATTCAACTGCAGGCGAAACGAACGAGTTACCTTCAACTCAACGCGAAACACATGATTTAGCTTCAAATCAATGCGATGTAGAAGGTTTAGCCGCAAATCCATGCGATAGACAAGATTTAGCTTCAAATCAATGCGATGTAGAAAGTTCAGCTTCAAATCCATGCGACGCACATGATTTAGCTTCAAATACTTGCGATATAAGTGATGTAGCTTCAAAATCTGGAGGAACAAACGAGGTAGCTTCAATTTCATGCGAAACAAATGATTTAGCTTCAAATCAATGCGAAGTAGAGGGCTTAGCTTCAAATCCATGCGAAACAAATGGTTTAGTTACAAATACTTGTGATATACACTATTTAGCTAGAACTGCATGCGAAACAAACGAGTTAGCTTCAAATACATGGGAAACACATGATTTAGTTTCAAATCAATGCGATGTAGAAGGTTTAGCATCAATTCCATGCGATACAAATGATTGAGCTTCAAACACTTGGGATAAAGGTGATATAGCTTCAACTGCATGCGAAACAAACGAGTTACCTTCAAATCCACGCGAAACACATGATTTAGCTTCAAATCAAATTGATGTAGAAGGTTTAGCTTCAAATCCATGCGAAACAAATGATTGAGCTTCAAACACTTGGGATAAAGGTGATATAGCTTCAACTGCATGCGAAACAAACGAGTTACCTTCAAATCCAAGCGAAACACATGATTTACCTTCAACTGAATGCGATGTAGAAGGTTTAGCTTCAAATCCAAGCGAAACACATATGATTTAGCTTCAAATACTTGCGATATAAATGAAGTAACTTCAAATGCTGAGGATACAATCATGTTAGCTTCAAATCCATGCAAAACACATGATTAAGCTTCAAATCCATGGGCAACACATGATTTAGGTTCATTGTCATGGTAAACACATGATTTAGCTTCACATACATGCGAAACAAATGGTTTAGCTTCAAATACTTGTCATATATATGATATATCTCCAACTGCATGCGAAACAAACGAGTTAGCTTAAAATCCATGCGAAGGACATGATTCAGGATCAAATCAGTGTGAAGTAGAAGGCTTACCATCAAATCCCATGCGAATCAAATGGTTTAGATTCAAATACTTGTGATATACATGACTTAGCTTCAACTGCATTCGACACAAACGAGTTAGCTTCAAATCCATGCGAAACAAATGGTTTAGCGTCAAATAGTTGTGATATACGTTATTTAGATTTAACAGTATGCGCAACGAACGAGTTAGCTTCAAATCCATGCGAAACACATGATTTAGCTGCAAATCAATGCGATGTAGAAGGTTTAGCTCCAAATACATGCGAAACAAATGATTGAGCTTCAAACACTTGGGATGTAGGTGGTATAGCTCCAACTGCATGCGAAACAAACGAGTTACCTTCAAATCCACGCGAAACACATGAGTTAGCTTCAAATCAATGCGATGTAGAAGGTTTAGCTCCAAATACATGCGAAACAAATTATTGAGCTTCAAACAATTGGGATATAGGTGGTATAGCTCCAACTGCAGGCGAAACAAACGAGTTACCTTCAAATCCACGCGAAACACATGAGTTAGCTTCAAATCAATGCGATGTAGAAGGTTTAGCTTCAAATCCATGTGAAACAAATGATTGAGCTTCAAACACTTGGGATAAAGGTGATATAGCCTCAACTGCATACGAAAAAAACGAGTTACCATCAAATCCACGCGAATCACATGAATTGGTTCAAATGAATGCGATGTAGAAGGTTTAGATTCAAATCCAAGCGAAACACATGATTTAGCTTCAAATACTTGCGATATAAGTGATATAGATTCAAATACAGACGAAACGAACGAGTTAGCTTCAAATCCATGCGAAACACATGATTAATTTGCAAATCAATGCGATGTAGAAGCTTCAGCTTCAAATCCATACAAAACACGTGATTTAGCTTCCAATTAATGCGAAGTAGAAGGCTTCGCTTCAAATCTATGCAAAACAAATGGTTTAGCTTCAAATCCATGCGAAACACATGATTTAGCTTCAAATCAATGCGATGTAAAAGGTTTAGCTTCAAATCCATGCGATACACAAGATTTAGCTTCAAATCAATTCGATATAGAAGGTTCAGCTACAAATCCAAGCGAAACAGATGATTTAACTTCAAATCAATGCGAAGTAGAAGGCGTAGCTTCAAATCCATGCGGAACAAATGGTTATGCTTCAAAAACATGTGATATATGTGATATAGATTCAACTGCAGGCGAAACAAACGAGATAGCTTCAAATCCATGCAAAACACATGATTAAGCTTCAAAACAATGGGAAGTAGAAGGCTTAGCTTCAAATCCATGCGAAACACACGATTTAGCTTCAAATCAATGCGATGTAGAAGGTTTAGCTTCAAATCCATGCAAAACACGTGATTTAGCTTCTAATTAATGCGAAGTAGAGGGCTTAGCTTCAAATCCATGCGAAACAAATGGTTTAGTTACAAATACTTGTGATATACACTATTTAGCTACAACTGCATGCGAAACAAACGAGTTAGCTTCAAATACATGGGAAACACATGATTTAGCTTCAAATCAATGCGATGTAGAAGGTTTAGCATCAATTCCATGCGATACAAATGATTGAGCTTCAAACACCTGGGATAAATGTGATATAGCTTCAACTGCATGCGAAACAAACGAGTTACCTTCAAATCCACGCGAAACACATGATTTAGCTTCAAATCAAATTGATGTAGAAGGTTTAGCTTCAAATCCATGCGAAACAAATGATTGAGCTTCAAACACTTGGGATATAGGTGGTATATTTTCAACTGCATGCGAAACAAACGAGTCACCTTCAAATCCACGCGAAACACATGAGTTAGCTTCAAATCAATGCGATGTAGAAGGTTTAGCATCAAATCCATGCGATACAAATGATTGAGCTTGAAACACTTGGGATAAAGGTGATATAGCTTCAACTGCATGCGAAACAAACGAGTTACCTTCAAATCCAAGCGAAACACATGATTTAGCTTCAACTGAATGCGATGTAGAAGGTTTAGCTTCAAATCCAAGCGAAACACATATGATTTAGCTTCAAATACTTGCGATATAAATGAAGTAACTTCAAATGCTGAGGATACAATCATGTTAGCTTCAAATCCATGCAAAACACATGATTAAGCTTCAAATCCATGGGCAACACATGATTTAGGTTCATTGTCATGGTAAACACATGATTTAGCTTCACATACATGCGAAACAAATGGTTTAGCTTCAAATACTTGTCATATATATGATATATCTCCAACTGCATGCGAAACAAACGAGTTAGCTTCAAATCCATGCGAAGGACATGATTCAGGATCGAATCAGTGTGAAGTAGAAGGCTTACCATCAAATCCCATGCGAATCAAATGGTTTAGATTCAAATACTTGTGATATACATGACTTAGCTTCAACTGCATTCGACACAAACGAGTTAGCTTCAAATCCATGCGAAACACATGATTCAGATGCAAATCAATGCGATGTAGAAGGTTTAGCTTCAAATCCATGCCAAACACATGATTTAGCTTCAAATCCATGGGATGTATAAGGTTTAGCTTCAAATCCATCAGAAACAAATGATTTAGCTTCAGATACTTGCGATATACATTATTTAGCTACAACTGCATGCGAAACAAACGAGTTAGCTTCAAATCCATGCGAAACACATGATTTAGCTTCAAATCAATGCGATGTAGAAGGTTTAGCTTCAAATCCATGCAAAACACATGATTTACCTTCAAATCAATGCGATGTAGAAGGTTTACTTTCAAATCCACGCGAAACAAATGATTTAGCTTTGAAGCTAAAATTGGAATATAATTGATATAGCTTCAAATGCAGACGAGTTAGCTTCAAAATCCATGCGATACACATGATGTAGATTCAAATCAATGCGATGTAGACAGTTTATCATCAAATCCATGCCGATCAAACGATTGAGCTTCAAACACTTCGGTTATAGGTGGTATAGCTTCAGCTGCATGCAAAACAAACGAGTTAGCTTCAAGTTTATGCGAAACAAATGATTTATCTGCAAACTAATGCGATGTAGGAGGTTTAGCTTCAAATCCATGCGAAACAAATGGTTTAGTTACAAATACTTGTGATATACATTATTTAGCTACAACTGCATGCGAAACACATGATTTAGCTGCAAATCAATGCGATGTAGAAGGTTTAGCTTCAAGTCCACGCGAAACAAATGATTGAGCTTCCAACACTTGGGATATAGGTGATATAGCATCAACATCATGCGAAACAAATGAGGTACATTCAAATCCAAGCAAAACACATAATTTAGCTTCAAATCAATGCGATGTAGAACGTTTAGCTTCAAATCCACGCGAAACACATTATTTAGGTGCAAATCAGTGCGAAGTAGAAGGCACACGTTCAAAGCCATGCGACTCAAATGGTTCATCTTCAAATACTTGTGAAAGCCATGATTTAGCTTCAGCTGCATGCGAAACAAACGAGTTATCTTCAAATCCACGCGAAACACATGATTTAGCTTCAAATCAATGCGATGTAGAAGGTTTAGCTTCAAATCCACGCGAAACACATTATTTAGCTGCAAATCAGTGCGAAGTAGAAGGCTCAGGTTCAAATCAATGCGATTCAAATGATTTATCTTCAAATACTTGTGAAAGACTTGATTTAGCTACAACTGCATGCGAAACAAACGAGTTAGCTTCAAATCCATGCGAAACACAATATTTAGCGTCAAATCAATGCGAAGTAGAAGGCAGAGCTTCAAATACATGGGATACACATGATTTAGCTTCAAATCAATGCGATGTAGAAGGTTTAGCTTCAAATCCATGCGATTTACAAGATTTAGCTTCAAATCAATGCGATGTAGAAGGATCAGCTTCAAATCCATGCGACACATATGATTTAGCTTCAAATACTTGCGATATAAGTGATATAGCTTCAAAAGCAGGAGGAACAAACGAGGTAGCTTCAATTCCACGCGAAACAAATGATTTAGCTTCAAATCAATGCGAAGTAGAAGGCTTTGCTTCAAATCCATGCGAAACAAATGGTTTAGCTACAAATACTTGTGATATACATTATTTAGCTACAACTGCATGCGAAACAAACGAGTTTGCATCAAATCCATACGAAACACATAATTTAGCTTCAAATCTATGCGAAGTATCAGGTTTAAATTCAAATCCATGCGAAACACAATATTTAGCGTCAAATCAATGCGAAGTAGAAGGCAGAGCATCAAATCCTTGCGATACAAATGGTTTAGCTTCAAATACTTGTGATATACATGATTTAGCTTCAACTGCAGTCGAAGCAAACGAGTTAGCTCCAAATCCACGCGAAACACATGATTTAACTTCAAATCAGTGCGAAGTAGAAGGCTTAGCTTCAAATCCATGCGAATCTAATGGTTCGGCTTCAAATACTTGTGAAATGCATGATTTAGCTTCAACTGCATGCGAAACAACGAGTTACCTTAAAATCCACGCGAAACACATAATTTAGCTTCAAATCAATGCGAAGTAGCAGGTTTAGCTTCAAATCCATGCGAAACAATTGATTGAGCTTCCTACACTTGGGATATAGGTGATATAGCTTCAACTGCATGCGAAACAAATGAGTTACATTCAAATCCAAACGAAACACATGATTTAGCTTCAAATACTTGCGATATAAGTGATATAGTTTCAAATGCAGGAGAAACGAACGAGTTAGCTTCAAATCCATGCGAAACACATGATTCAGCTGCAAATCAATGCGATGTAGAAGGCTTAGATTCAAATCCATGCAAAACACGCGATTTAGGATCCAATCAATACGAAGTAGAAGCCTCAGCTTCAAATCCATGCGATACAAATGGTTTAACTTCAAATACTTGTGATATACATGATTTAGTTTCAACTGCGTTCGAAGCAAACGAGTTAGCTCCAAATCCACGCGAAACACATGATTTAACTTCAAATCAATGCGAAGTAGAAGGCTTAGCTTCAAATCCATGCGAATCTAATGGTTCGGATTCAAATACTTGTGAAATGCATGATTTAGCTTCAACTGCATGCGAAACAACGAGTTACCTTCAAATCCATGCGAAACACATATTTTAGCTTCAAATCAATGCGAAGTAGCAGGTTTAGCTTCAAATCCATGCGAAACACATGATTTAGCTTCAAATACTTGCGATATAAGTGATATAGTTTCAAATGCAGATTAAAACGAACGAGTTAGCTTCAAATCCATGCGAAACACATGATTTAGCTGCAAATCAATGCGAAGTAGAAGGTTTAGCTTCAAATCCATGCCAAACACATGATTTAGCTTCAAATCCATGGGATGTAGAAGGTTTAGCTTCAAATCCATGCGAAACATATCATTTAGGTTCAAATCAGTGTGAAATAGAAGGCTCAGGTTCAAAGCCATGGGATTCAAATGGTTCATCTTCAAATACTTGTGAAAGACATGATTTAGCTTCAACTGCATTCGAAACAAACGAGTTAGCTCCAAATCCACGCGAAACACATGATTTAACTTCAAATCAGTGCGAAGTAGAAGGCTTAGCTTCAAATCCATGCGAAACAAATACTTTAGCTTCTAATACTTGCGATATAAATGATATAGCTTCAAATACAGGAGAAACAAACGAGTTAGCTTCAAATCCATGCAAAACACACGATTTAGCTTCAATTCAATGCCAAGTAGAAGGCTTAGCTTCAAATCCATGCGAATCAATTGTTTAGCTGCAAATACTTGTGATATACATGATTTAGTTTCAACTGCATGCGAAACAAACGGGTTAGCTTCAAATTCATTCGAAACACAATATTTAGCGTCAAATCAATGCAAAGTAGAAGGCAGAGCTTCAAATCCATGCGATACAAATGTCTTAGCTTCAAATACTTGCGATTTAAGTGATATAGTTTCACATGCAGGCGAAACGAACGAGTTAGCTTCAAATCCTTGCGAAACACATGATTCAGCTGCAAATCAATGCGAAGTAGAAGGTTTAGCTTCAAATCCATGCCAAACACATGATTTAGCTTCAAATCCATGGGATGTAGAACGTTTAGCTTCAAATCCATGCGAAACATATTATTTAGGTTCAAATCAGTGCGAAATAGAAGGCTCAGGTTCAAAGCCATGCAATTCAAATGGTTCATCTTCAAATACTTGTGAAAGACATGATTTAGCTTCAACTGCATTCGAAACAAACGAGTTAGCTCCAAATCCACGCGAAACACATGATTTAACTTCAAATCAGTGCGAAGTAGAAGGTTTAGCTTCAAATCCATGCAAAACACGTGATTTAGGATCCAATCAATGCCAAGTAGAAGGCTTAGCTTCAAATCCATGCGAATCAATTGTTTAGCTGCAAATACTTGTGATATACATGATTTAGTTTCAACTGCATGCGAAACAAACGAGTTATCTTCAAATCGATGCGAAACACAATATTTAGCGTCAAATCAATGCGAAGTAGAAGGCAGAGCTTCAAATCAATGCGAAATAAATGGTTTAACTTCAAATACTTGTGATATACATTATTTAGCTTCAACTGCATGCGATACAAAAGAGTTACCTTCAAATCCACGTGAAACACATGATTTAGCTTCAAATCCATGCGAAACACAATATTTAGAGTCAAATCAATGCGAAGTAGAAGGCAGAGCTTCAAATCCATGTGATACAAATGGTTTAGCTTCAAATACTTGTGATATACATGATTTAGCTTCAACTCAATCCGAAGTAGAAGGGCTAGCTTCAAATCCATGTGAAACAAATGATTTAGCTTCAAATACTTTCGATATAAGTGATATAGATTCAACTGCAGGCGATACAAACGAGTTAGTTTCAAATCCATGCGAAACACATAATATAGCTACAAATAAATGCGACGTACAAGGTATAGCTTCAAATACATGCGAGACATATGATTTAGGTTCAGATACTTGCAATATAAGCGATATAGATTCAAATGCAGGCGAAACAAACGAGTTAGCTTCAAATCCATGCGAATACACATGGTTAAGCTTCAAATCAATGCGAAGTAGAAGGCTTAGCATCAAATCCATGAAAAACAAATGGTTTAGCTGCAAATACATGTGATACACAGTATTTAGCTTCAACAGCATGCGAAACTAACGACGTTGGCTTCAAATCCAAACGAAACACATGATTTAGCTTCATATCAATGCGAAGTAGACGGATTAGCTTCAAATCCATGGGAGTCAAATGATTTGGGTTCAAATCAATAAGATGTAGAAGGTTTAGCTTCAAATCAATGCTATGTAAGAAGGTTTAGCTTCAAATCCATGCGATACAAATGGTTTAGCTACAAATACCTGTGATATATGTTATTTAGATTTAACTGCATGCGCAACGAACCAGTTAGCTTCAAATCCATGCGAAACACATGATTTAGCTTCAGATCAATGCGAAGTAGAAAGCTTATCTTCAAATCCATGCGATACAAATGGTTTAGCTTCAAATACTTGTGATATACATGATTTAGCTTCAACTGCATTCGAAGCAAACGAGTTAGCTCCGAATCCACGTGAAACACATTATTTAGCTTCAAATACTTGTCATATACATGACTTAGCTTCAACTGCATACGAAATAAACTAGTTAGCTTCAAACCCAAGGGAAACACATGATTTAACTTCAAATCAATGCGAAGTAGAAGGCTTAGCTTCAAATCAATGTGACACAAATGGTTTTGATTCAGATACTTGTGATAAACATGATTTAGCTTCAACTGCATGCGAAACAAGCGAGTTAGTTTCAAATCCATGCGGATCTTATGATTTAGCTTCAAATCAATGCGAAGTAGAAGGCTTAGGTTCAAATCCATGCGAATCAAATTGTTTAGCTTCAAATGCATGTGAAATACATGATTAAGCATCGACTGCATGCGAAACAAACGAGTTAGCTCCAAATCCAAGCCTAACACATGATTTAGCTTCATATCAATGCGAAGTAGAAGGCTCAGCTTCAAATCCATGCGAAACATGTGATTTAGCTTCAAATCAATGCGAAGTAGAAGATTTACCTTCAAATCCAAGCGAAACACATGATTTAGCTTCAAATCAATGCGATGTAGAAGGTTTACTTTCAAATCCACGCGAAACAAATGATTTAGCTTTGAAGCTAAAATTGGAATATAATTGATATAGCTTCAAATGCAGACGAGTTAGCTTCAAAATCCATGCGATACACATGATGTAGATTCAAATCAATGCGATGTAGACGGTTTATCTTCAAATCCATGCCGATCAAACGATTGAGCTTCAAACACTTCGGTTATAGGTGGTATAGCTTCAGCTGCATGCAAAACAAACGAGTTAGCTTCAAGTTTATGCGAATCAAATGATTTATCTGCAAACTAATGCGATGTAGGAGGTTTAGCTTCAAATCCATGCGAAACAAATGGTTTAGTTACAAATACTTGTGATATACATTATTTAGCTACAACTGCATGCGAAACACATGATTTAGCTGCAAACCAATGCGATGTAGAAGGTTTAGCTTCAAGTCCACGCGAAACAAATGATTGAGCTTCCAACACTTGGGATATAGGTGATATAGCATCAACATCATGCGAAACAAATTAGTTACATTCAAATCCAAGCAAAACACATAATTTAGCTTCAAATCAATGCGATGTAGAACGTTTAGCTTCAAATCCATGCGAAACACATTATTTAGGTGCAAATCAGTGCGAAGTAGAAGGCACAGGTTCAAAGCCATGCGACTCAAATGGTTCATCTTCAAATACTTGTGAAAGCCATGATTTAGCTTCAACTGCATGCGAAACAAACGAGTTATGTTCAAATCCACGCGAAACACATGATTTAGCTTCAAATCAATGCGATGTAGAAGGCTGAGCTTCAAATACATGCCAAACAAATAGTTTACCATCAAATACTTGTGATATACGTTATTTAGATTTAACAGTATGCGCAACGAACGAGTTAGCTTCAAATCCATGCGAAACACATGATTTAGCTTCAAATCCATGGGATGTATAAGGTTTAGCTTCAAATGCATGAGAAACAATTGATTTAGCTTCAGATACTTCGGATATAGGTGATATAGCTTTAGCTGCGTGCGAAACAAACGAGTTAGCTTCAAGTCCGTGCAAAACACATGATTTAGCTGCAAATTAATGCGATGTAGAAGGTTTCGCTTCAAATCAATGCTATGTAGAAGGTTTGACTTCAAATCCATGCGAAACAAATGATTTAGCTTCAAACACTTAGGATATAAGTGATATAGCTTCAAATGCAGACGAATCAAACGAGTTAGCTTCAAAATCCATGCGATACACATGACTTAGCTTCAAATCAATAAGAAGTAGAAGGATTAGCTTCAAATCCATGCGAAACACATGATTTAGCTGCAAATCAATGCGATGTAGAATTTTTACCTTCAAATCCATGCGAATCAAATGATTTAGCATCAGATACTTGTTATATAAGTGATATAGCTACAAATGCATGGGAAACAAACGAGTTAGCTTCAAATCCATGCGAAACACATGATTTAGCTGCAAATCAATGCGATGTAGAAGGTTTAGCTTCAAATCAATGCTATCTAGAAGGTTTGGCTTCAAATCCATGCGAAACAAATGATTTAGCTTCATATACTTGCGATATAAGTGATATAGCTTCAAATGCAGGCGAAACGAAAGAGTTAGCTTCAAATCCATGCGAAACACATGTCTTAGATGCTAATGAACGCTATCTAGAAGGTTTGGCTTCAAATCCATGCGAAACAAATGATTTAGCTTCAAATACTTGTGATATAAGTGATATAGATTCAACTGCAGGCGAAACAAAAGAGTTAGCTTCAAATCCATGCGATACAAATGATTTAGCTTCAAATACTTGCGATATAAGTGATATAGCTTCAAATGCAGACGAATCAAACGAGTAAGCTTCAAATCCATGCGAAACACATGACTTAGCTTCAAATAAATGCGAAGTAGAAGGCTTGGCTTCAAATCCATGCGAAACAAATGGACACGCTTCAAATACTTGCGATATAAATGAAATAGCTTCAAATGCATGCGAAACAAACGAGTTAGCTTCAAATCCATGTAGAACACATGATTTAGCATCCAATCAATGCGAAGTAGAAGTCTTAGCTTCAAATCCATGCGAAACGAAAGATTTAGCATCAAATACTTGCGAATATAGGTGACATAGCTGCAAACGCAGGCGAAACAAACGAGCTACAGATCCATGCGAAACACATGATTTGGGTTCAAATCAATGCGATGTAGAAGGCAAAGCTTCAAATCCATGCGACACAACTGATTGAGCATCAAATACATGCGATATAAATGATATCGCTTCAAATGCAGGCGACTCAAACGAGTTAGCTTCAAATCCATGCAAAACACATGATTTAGCTTCAAATCCAAGCGAAACACATGATATAGCTTCAAATCAATGCGATGTAAAAGGTTTAGCTTCAAATCCGTGCGAAGCAAATGTTTTTGGCATCAAATACTTGCGATGTAAGTGATATAGCTTCAATGCAGGCCAAACAGACGAGTTAGCTTCAAATCCAAGCGAAACACATGATTTAGCTGCAAATCAGTGTGATGTAGAAGGTTTATCTCCAAATCCATGCGAAACAAATCATTTAGCTACAAATACTTGTGATATACATTATTTAGCTACAACTGCATGCGAAACAAACGAGTTAGCTTCAAATCCATGCGAAACACATGATTTAGCTTAAAATCAATGCGATGTAGAAGGTTTAGCTTCAAATCCATTCGAAACAAATGATTTAGGTTCAGATACTTGCGATATCAGTGATGTAGCTTCAAATGCAGGCGAAACAAATGAGTTAGCTTCAAATCTATGCGAAACGCATGGTTTAGCTTCAAATCAACGCGAAGTAGAAGGCTAAGCTTCATATACATGAGAAACAAAAGATTTAGCTTAGGATAATTGCGATATAAGCGATATAGCTTCACATGCAGCCGAAACAAACGAGTTAGCTTCAAATACATGAGAAACACATGATTTTGCTTCAAAAAAATGCGAAGTAGAGGGCTTAGCTTCAAATCCAAGCGCAACAAATGGTTTAGATTCAAAATACTTGTGATATACATGACTTAGCTTCAACTGCATGCGAAATAAACGAGTTAGCTTTAAATACATACGAAACACATGATTTAGCTTCAAATACCAGCGATATGAGTGATATAGTTTCAAATGCAGGCGAAACCAATGAGTTCGATTCAAATCCATGCGAAATTCTTGATTTAGCTTCAAATCAATGCGATGCAGATGGCTTAGCTTCAAATCCATGCGAAACAAATGGTTTAGCTTCAAATAGTTGTGAAATATATGATTTAGCTTCAAATGCAGGCGAAACAATCGAGTGAGCTTCAAATCCATGCGAAACACATGATTTAGCTTCAAATCAATGCGAAGTAGAAGGCTTAGTATCAATTCCATGAACGATTAGTTTAGAATCAAATACTTGTTTTATACATGATTTAGCTTCAACTGCATGCGAAATAAACGAGTTAGCTTCAAATACATACGAAACACATGATTTAGCTTCAAATATCAGCGATATGAGTGATATAGTTTCAAATGCAGGCGAAACCAATGAGTTCGATTCAAATCCATGCGAAATTCTTGATTTAGCTTCAAATCAATGCGATGCAGATGGCTTTGCTTCAAATCCATGCGAAACAAATGGTTTAGCTTCAAATAGTTGTGAAATACATGATTTAGCTTCAAATGCAGGCGAAACAATCGAGTGAGCTTCAAATCCATGCGAAACACATGATTTAGCTTCAAATCAATGCGAAGTAGAAGGCTTAGTATCAATTCCATGAACGATTAGTTTAGAATCAAATACTTGTTTTATACATGATTTAGCTTCAACTGCATGCGAAACAAACATGTCAGTTTCAAATCCAGGCGAAACACATGATTTAACTTCAAATTAATGGGAAGTAGAAGGCTTAGCTACAAATCATTACGGAACAAGTGGTTTATCTTCAGATACTTGCGATATGAGTGATATAGCTTCAAATCCATTCGAAACACATGATTTTGCTTCAAATCAATGCGAAGTTAAAGGCATAACTTCAAATCAATGCGAAACAGATGGTTTAGCTTCAAATACTTGTGATATACATGCTTTAGCTGCAACTGCATGCCAAACAAACGATTTAGCTTCAAATCCATGCGAAACACATGATTTAGCTTCAAATCAATGCGAAGTAGAAGGCTTATCTACGAATCCATGCGAAACAAATGGTTTAGGTTCAAATACTAGTGATATACATGATTTAGCTTCAAATGCAGTCGAAACAAACGAGTTAGCTTCCAATCCAAGCGAAACTCAAGATTTAGCTCAAATCAATGCGAAATAGAAGGCTTATCTCCGAATCCATGCGAAACAAATGGTTTATGTTCAAATACTAGTGATGTACATGTTTTAGCTTCAAATGCAGGCGAAACACACGAGTGTGCTTCAAATCCATGCGAAACACATGATTTAGCTTCAAATCAATGCGAAGTTGAAGGCAAAACTACAAATCAATGCGAAACAGATGGTTTAGCTTCAAATACTTGTGATATACATGCTTTAGCATTGCAACTGCATGCCAAACAAACGATTTAGCTTCAGATACATGCGAAACGCATGATTTAGCTTCAAATCAATGCGAAGTAGAAGGCTCAGTTTCAAATCCATGCGGAACAAATAGTTTAGAATCAAATACTTGTTATATACATGATTTTGCTTCAACTGCATGCGAAACAAACATGTTAGCTTCAAATACAAGCGAAACACATGAATTAGCTTCAAATCAATGCGAAGTAGAAGGCTAATCTACGAATCCATGCGAAACATATGGTTTAGCTTCAAATACTTGTGATATACATGATTTAGCTACAAATGCTGGCGAAACAAACGAGTTAGCTTCCAATCCAAGCAAAAGTCAAGATTTAGCTTCAATTCAATTCGAAGTAGAAGGCTTATCTTCAAATCCATGCGAAACCAATGGTTTAGTTTCAAATACTTGTGATATACATGATTTAGCTTCAAATGCAGTCGAAACAAACGAGTTACCTTCAAAACCATGCGAAACACATGGTTTAGCTTCATACTCTTGTAAAACAGATGGTTTAGATTCAGATACTAGTGATAAACGTGATTTAGATTCAAATGCAGGCGAAACAATCGAGTTTGATTCGAATCCGTGCTATACACATGATTTAGCTTCAAATCAATGCGAAGTAGAAGGCTTAGCTTCAAAACCATGCGAGACGAATGATTTAGCTTCAAATCCAAGCGGAACACATGATTTAGCTTCAAATCAATGCGAAGTAGAAGTCTTATCTTCGAATCCATGCGAAACAAATGGTTTTGCTTCAAATACTTGTGACATACATGATTTAGCTTCAACTGCATGCGAAACAAATGAGTAAGCTTCAAATCCATGCGAAACACATGATTTAGCTTCTAATCAATGCGAGGTAGAAGGTGTAGCTTCAAATCCAAGCGAAACACATGATTTAGCTTCAAATCAGTGCGAAGTAGAAGGCTTACCTTCAAATCCATGCGAATCAAATAGTTCCGCTTCAAATACGTGTGAAATACATGATTAAACTTCAACTGCATGCGAAGCAAACGAGTTAGCTAGAAATACATGTGAAACACATGATTTAGATTCAAATTCATCCGAAACACATGGTTTAGCATCATATTCTTGCGAAACAAATAGGTTAGATACAGATACTTGTGATAAACATGATTTAGCTTCAACTGCATGCGAAACAAACGAGTTAACTTCAAATCCAAGGGAAACACATGATTTAGCTTCAATTCAATGCAAAGTAGAAGGCTTAGCTTCAAATCCATGCGAATCAAATGGTTTAGCTTCAAGTCAGTGCGAGGTAGTAGGCTTAGCTTCAAATCCATTCGAAACAGATTATTAAGCTTCAAATCAACGCGAAACACATGGTATAGCTTCGTATACTTGCGAAACAAATGCGTTAGCCTCAGATACTTTTGATAAACATGATTTATATTCAACTGCATGCGAAACAAACGAGTCAGCTTCAAATCCATGCGCTACACATGATTTAGCTTCGAATCAATGCGAAGTAGAAGGCTTAGCTTCAAATCAATGCGATACATAAGATTTAGCTTCAAATCAATGCAATGTAGTAGGTTTTGCTTCAAATCCATGCGACACATATGATTTAGCTTCATATGCAGGCCAAACGAACGAGTTAGCTTCAACTCCATGCGATGCACATGATTTTGATGCAAATCAATGCGACGTAGCAGGTTTAGCTCCAAATCCATGCAAAACAAATGACTTAGCTGCAAATCAATGCGATGTAGAAAGTTTAGCTTCAAATCCATGCGTAACACATGATTTACCTTCAAATCAATTCGAAGTACAAGGCTTAGATTCAAATCCATGCGAAACAAATTGTTTAGCTACAAATACTTGTGTTATACGTTATTCCGATTCAACGGCATGCACAACAAACGAGTCAGCATCAAATACATGCGAAACACATGATTTCGCAGCAAATCAATGCGATGTAGAAGGTTTAGCTTCAAATCCATGCGAAACACATTATTTAGCTGCAAATCAGTGCGAAGTAGAAGGCTCAGGTTCAAATCCATGCGATTCAAATGCTTCATATTCAAATACTTGTGAAAGACATGATTTAGCTTCAACTGCATGCGAAACAAACGAGTTAGCTTCAAATCAATGCGATGTAGAAAGTTTAGCTTCAAATCGATGCGAAACAAATGGTTGAGCTACAAATACTTGTGATATACATTATTTAGCTACAACTGCATGCGAAACAAACGAGTTAGCTTCAAATCCATGCGGAACACACGATTTAGCTTCAAATCAATGCGATGTAGAAGGTTCAGCTTCAAATCCATGCGAAACACATTATCTAGCTGCAAATCAGTGCGAAGTAGATGGCTCAGGTTCAAATCCATGCGATTCAAATGGTTAATCTTCAAATACTTATGAAAGACATGATTTAGCTTCAACTGCATGCGAAACAAACGAGTTAGCTTCAAATCTATGCGAAACACATGATTTAGCTTCAAATCAATACGACGTAGAAGGCTCAGGTTCAAATCCATGCCATTCAAATGATTCATCTTCAAATACTTGTGAAAGACGTGGTTTAGGTTCAACTGCATGCGAAACAAACGAGTTAGCTTCAAGTCCATGTGAAACACATGATTTAGCTTCAAATCTATGCAATGTAGAAGGTTTAGCTTCAAATCCATGCGAAGCAAATGATTTAGCTTCAAACACTTGGGGTATAAGTGATATAGCTTCAAATGCCGACTAATCAAACGAGTTAGCTTCAAATCCATGCGAAACACAGGATTTAGCTGCAAATCAATGCGATGTAGAAGGTTTAGCTTCAAATCCATGCGATACATAACATTTAGCCTCAAATCAATGCGATGTAGAAGGTTCTGCTTCAAATCCATGCGACAAATATGATTTAGCTTCAAATACTTGCGATATAAGTGATATAGCTTCAAAAGCTGGAGGAACAAACGAGGTAGCTTCAATTCTATGTGAAACAAATGACTTAGCTTCAAATCAATGCGAAGTAGAAGGCTTAGCTTCAAATCCATGCGAATCAAATGATTTAGCTTCAAATACTTGTGATATACATGATATAGCTTCAAATACTTGTGATATACATGATATAGCTTCAAATGCAGGCGGAAAAAACGAGTTAGCTTCAAATCAATGCGAAAGACATGATTCAGCTTCAAATCAGTGCGTTCTAGGAGGCTTAGCATCAAAACCCATGCGAAACAAACGAGTTAGCTTCACATACATGCGAAAAACATAATTTAGCTTCAAATGAATGCGATGTAGACGGTTAGCATCAAATCCAAACGAAACACATGATTTAGCTTCAAATACTTGCGATATAAGTGATGTAGATTCAACTGCAGGCGAAATGAACGAGTTAGCTTCAAATCCATGCGAAACACATGATTTAGCTACAAATCAATGCGATGTAGGAGGTTTAGCTTCAAATCCATGCGATACACTAGATTTAGCTTCAAATCAATGCGATGTAGAAGGTTTAGCTTCAAATCCAAGCGAAACACATGATTTAGCTTCAAATACTTGCGATATAAGTGATATAGTTTCAAATGCAGGCGAAACGAACGAGTTAGATTCAAATCCATGCGAAACACATGATTCAGCTGCAAATCAATGCGATGTAAAAGTTTTAGATTCAAATCCATGCCAAACACATGATTTAGCTTCAAATCCATGGGATCTAGAAGGTTTAGCTTCAAATCCATGCGAAACACATTATTTAGGTGTAAATCTGTGCGAAGTAGAAGGCTCAGGTTCAAAGCCATGCGTTTCAAATGGTTCATCTTCAAATACTTGTGAAAGACATGATTTAGCTTCAACTGCATGCGAAACAAACGAGTTACCTTCAAATCCACGAGAAACATATGATTTAGCTTCAAATCAATGCGATGTAGAAGGTTAGCTTCACATCGAAGCGAAACACATGATTTAGCTTCAAATACTTGTGATATACATGATATAGCTTCAAATGCAGGCGGAAAAAACGAGTTAGCTTCAAATCCATGCGCAGTAGAAGGCTTAGCTTCAAATCGATGCGAAACAAATGGTTTAGTTACAAATACTTGTGATATACATTATTTAGCTGCAACTGCATGCGAAACAAACGAGTTAGCTTCAAATCCATGCGAAACAAATGGTTTAGCTTCAAATACTTGTGATATACGTTATTTAGATTTAACTGCATGGGCAACGAACCAGTTAGCTTCAAATCCATGCAAAACACACGATTTAGCTGCAAATCAATGCGATGTAGAAGGTTTAGCGTCAAATCCATGCGATACACAAGATTTAGCCTCAAATCAATGCGATGTAGAAGGTTCAGCTTCAAATCCATGCGACACATATGATTTAGGTTCAAATACTTGCGATATAAGTGATATAGCTTCAAAAGCTGGAGGAACAAACGAGGTAGCTTCAATTCCATGTGAAACAAATGATTTAGCTTCAAATCAATGCGAAGTAGAAGGCTTAGCTTCAAATCCATGCGAAACAAGTGGTTTAGCTACAAATACTTGCGATATACATTATTATGCTACAACTGCATGCGAAACAAACGAGTTAGCTTCAAATCCATGCGAAACACATGATTTAGGTTCAAATCAAAGCGATGTAGAAGGTTTATCTTCGAATCCATGCAAAACACGTGATTTAGCTTGCTATTAATGCGAAGTAGAAGGCTTAGCTTCAGTTCTATGCGAAACAAACGATTTAGCTTCAAATCAATGCGAAGTACAAGGCTTAGCTTCAAATCCATGCGAAACAAATGATTTAGCTACAAATACTTGTGATATACATTATTTAGCTACAACTGCATGCGAAACAAACGAGTTAGCTTCAAATCCACGCGAAACACATGAATTGGTTCAAATGAATGCGATGTAGAAGGTTTAGCTTCAAATCCAAGCGAAACACATGATTTAGCTTCAAATACTTGCGATATTAGTGATGTAGATTCAACTGCAGGCGAAACGAACGAGTTAGCTCCAAATCCATGCGAAACACATGATTTAGCTTCAAATCAATGCGATGTAGAAGGTTTAGCTTCAAATCCATGCGATACACGTGATTTAGCTTCAAATCAATTCGATGTAGTAGGTTCAGCTTCAAATCCATGCGACACATATGACTTAGCTTCAAATTCTTGCGATATAAGTGATATAGCTTCAAAAGCAGGAGGAACAAACGAGGTAGCTTCAGTTCTATGCGAAACAAATCATTTAGCTTCAAATCAATGCGAAGTAGAAGGCTTAGCTTCAAATCCATGCGAAACAAATGATTTAGCTACAAATACTTGTGATATACATTATTTAGCTACAACTGCATGCGAAACAAACGAGTTACCTTCAAATCCACGCGAAACACATGAGTTAGCTTCAAATCAATGCGATGTAGAAGGTTTAGCTTCAAATCCATGTGAAACAAATGATTGAGCTTCAAACACTTGGGATAAAGGTGATATAGCTTCAACTGCATGCGAAACAAACGAGTTACCTTCAAATCCACGCGAAACACATGAATTGGTTCAAATGAATGCGATGTAGAAGGTTTAGCTTCAAATCCAAGCGAAACACATGATTTAGCTTCAAGTACTTGCGATATAAGTGATATAGATTCAAATACAGGCGAAACGAACGAGTTAGCTTCAAATCCATGCGAAACACATGATTCATTTGCAAATCAGTGCGATGTAGAAGGTTCAGCTTCAAATCCATGCGAAACACGTGATTTAGCTTCCAATTAATGCGAAGTAGAAGGCTTAGCTTCAAATCCATGCGAAACATATGGTTTAGCTTCAAATACTTGTGATATACGTTATTTAGATTTATCTGTATGCGCAACGAACGAGTTAGCTTCAAATCCATGCGAAACACAATATTTGGCGTCAAATCAATGCGAAGTAGAAGGCAGAGCTTCAAATCCATGCGATACAAATGGTGTAGCTTCAAATACTTGTGATATACATGATTTAGCTTCAACTGCATTCGAAGCAAACGAGTTAGCTCCAAATCCAGGCGAAACACATGATTTAACCTCAACTCAGTGCGAAGTAGAAGGCTTAGCTTCAAATCCATGCGAATCTAATGGTTCGGCTTTAAATACTTGCGAAATGCATGATTTAGATTCAAATCAATACGATGTAGAAGGCTTCGCTTCAAATCCATGCAAAACGCGTGATTTAGGATCCAATCAACGCGAAGTAGAAGGCTCAGCTTCAAATCCATGCGATACAAATGGTTTAGCTTCAAATACGTGCGATATAAATGATACAGCTTCAAATACAGGAGAAACAAACGAGTTAGATTCAAATCCATGCAAACACACGATTTAGATTCAATTCAATGCCAAGTAGAAGGCTTAGCTTCAAATCCATGCGAATCTAATGGTTCGGCTTCAAATACTTGCGAAAGACATGATTTGGCTTAAACTGCATGCGAAACAAACGAGTTACCTTCAAATCCACGCGAAACACATAATTTAGCTTCAAATCAATGCGAAGTAGCAAGTTTAGCTTCAAATCCATGCGAAACAAATGATTGAGATTCCTACACTTGGGATATAGGTGATATAGCTTCAACTGCATGCGAAACAAATGAGTTACATTCAAATCCACGCGAAACACATAATTTAGCTTCAAATCAATGCGAAGTAGCAGGTTTAGCTTCAAATCCATGCGAAACAAATGATTGAGCTTCCTACACTTGGGATATAGGTGATATAGCTTCAACTGCATGCGAAACAAATGAGTTACATTCAAATCCAAGCGAAACACATAAATTAGCTTCAAATCAATGCGATGTCGAAGGTTTAGCTTCAAATCCAAGCGAAACACATGATTTAGCTTCAAATACTTGCGATATAAGTGTTATAGTTTCAAATGCAGGAGAAACGAACGAGTTAGCTTCAAATCCATGCGAAACACATGATTCAGCTGCAAATCAATGCTATGTAGAAGGCTTAGATTCAAATCCATGTAAACCACGTGATTTAGGATCCAATCAATGCGAAGTAGAAGGCTTAGCTTCAAATCCATGCGAAACAAATGCTTTAGCTTCAAATACTTGCGATATCAATGATATAGCTTCAAATACAGGAGAAACAAACGAGTTAGCTTCAAATCCATGCAAAACACACGATTTAGCTTCAATTCAATGCCAAGTAGAAGGCGAAGCTTCAAATCCATGCGAATCAATTGTTTAGCTGCAAATACTTGTGATATACATGATTTAGTTTTAACTGCATGCGAAACAAACGAGTTAGCTTCAAATCCATTCGAAACACAATATTTAGCGTCAAATCAATGCGAAGTAGAAGGCAGAGCTTCAAATCCATGCGATACAAATGGTGTAGCTTCAAATACGTGTGATATACATGATTTAGCTTCAACTGCATTCGTAGCATACGAGTTAGCTCCAAATCCAGGCGAAACACATGATTTAACTTCAAATCAGTGCGAAGTAGAAGGCTTAGCTTCAAATCCATGCGAATCTAATGGTTCGGCTTCAAATACTTGCGAAATGCATGATTTAGCTTCAAATCAATACGATGTAGAAGGCTTAGCTTCAAATCCATGCAAAACACGTGATTTAGGATCCAATCAATGCGAAGTAGAAGGCTTAGCTTCAAATCCATGCGAAACAAACGGATTAGATTCAAATACGTGCGATATAAATGATACAGCTTCAAATACAGGAGAAACAAACGAGTTAGCTTCAAATCCATGCAAACACACGATTTAGATTCAATTCAATGCCAAGTAGAAGGCTTAGCTTCAAATCCATGCGAATCTAATGGTTCGGCTTCAAATACTTGTGAAAGACATGATTTAGTTTCAACTGCATGCGAAACACATTATTTAGGTGCCAATCAGTGCCAAGCAGAAGGCTCAGGTTCAAAGCCATGCGATTCAATTGGTTCATCTTCAAATACTTGTGAAAGACATGATTTAGCTTCAACTGCATGCGAAACAAACGAGTTACCTTCAAATCCACGCGAAACACATGATTTAGCTTCAAATCAATGCGATGTAGAAGGCTTTCTTCAAATCCATGCAAACCACGTGATTTAGGATCCAATCAATGCGAAGTAGAAGGCTTAGCTTCAAATCCATGCGAATCAATTGTTTAGCTGCAAATACTTGTGATATACATGATTTAGTTTCAACTGCATGCGAAACAAACGAGTTAGCTTCAAATCCATTCGAAACACATTATTTAGCGTCAAATCAATGCGAAGTAGAAGGCAGAGCTTCAAATCCATGCGAATCTAATGGTTCGGCTTCAAATACTTGTGAAATGCATGAATTAGCTTCAACTGCATGCGAAACAACGAGTTACCTTCAAATCCACGCGAAACACATACTTTAGCTTCAAATCAATGCGAAGTAGCAGGTTTAGCTTGAAATCCGTGCGAAATGATTGAGCTTCCTACACTTGGGATATAGGTGATATAGCTTCACCTGCATGCGAAACAAATAAGTTACATTCAAATCCAAGCGAAACACATAATTTAGCTTCAAATCAATGCGATGTAGAAGGATTAGCTTCAAATCCAAGCGAAACACATGATTTAGCTTCCAATACTTGCGATATAAGTGATATAGTTTCAAATGCAGGAGAAACGAAAGAGTTAGCTTCAAATCCATGCGAAACACATGATTCTGCTGCAAATCAATGCGATGTAGAAGGCTTATCTTCAAATCCATGCAAAACACGTGATTTAGGATCCAATCAATGCGAAGTAGAAGGCTTAGCTTCAAATCCATGCGAAACAAATGCTTTAGCTTCAAATACTTGAGTCATAAATGATATAGCTTCAAATACAGGAGAAACAAACGAGTTAGCTTCAAATCCATGCGAAACACATAATTTAGCTTCAAATCAATGCGAGGTAGTAGGTTTAGCTTAAAATCCATGCGAAACAAATGATTGAGCTTCCTACACTTGGGATATAGGTGATATAGCTTCAACTGCATGCCAAACAAATGAGTTACATTCAAATCCAAGCGAAACACATAAATTAGCTTCAAATCAATGCGATGTAGAAGGTTTAGCTTCAAATCCATGCCAAACACATGATTTAGCTTCAATTCCATGGGATGTAGAAGGTTTAGCTTCAAATCCATGCGAAACATATGATTGAGCTTCAAAGACTTGGGATATATGTGGTCTATCTTCAACTGCATGCGAAACAAACGAGTTACATTCAAATCCAAGCGAAACACGTAAATTAGCTTCAAATCAATGCGATGTAGAAGGTTTAGCTTCAAATCCATGCCAAACACATGATTTAGCTTCAATTCCATGGGATGTAGAAGGCTTAGCTTCAAATCCATGCGAAACAAATGCTTTAGCTTCAAATACTTGCGATATCAATGATATAGCTTCAAATACAGGAGAAACAAACGAGTTAGCTTCAAATCCATGCAAAACACACGATTTAGCTTCAATTCAATGCCAAGTAGAAGGCGAAGCTTCAAATCCATGCGAATCAATTGTTTAGCTGCAAATACTTGTGATATACATGATTTAGTTTTAACTGCATGCGAAACAAACGAGTTAGCTTCAAATCCATTCGAAACACAATATTTAGCGTCAAATCAATGCGAAGTAGAAGGCAGAGCTTCAAATCCATGCGATACAAATGGTGTAGCTTCAAATACTTGTGATATACATGATTTAGCTTCAACTGCATTCGGAGCAAACGAGTTAGCTCCAAATCCAGGCGAAACACATGATTTAACTTCAAATCAGTGCGAAGTAGAAGGCTTAGCTTCAAATCCATGCGAATCTAATGGTTCGGCTTCAAATACTTGCGAAATGCAGGATTTAGCTTCAAATCAATACGATGTACAAGGCTTAGCTTCAAACCCATGCAAAACACGTGATTTAGGATCCAATCAATGCGAAGTAGAAGGCTTAGCTTCAAATCCATGCGAAACAAATGATTGAGCTTCCTACACTTGGGATATAGGTGATATAGCTTCAACTGCATGCGAAACAAATGAGTTACATTCAAATCCAAGCGAAACACATAAATTAGCTTCAAATCAATGCGATGTCGAAGGTTTAGCTTCAAATCCAAGCGAAACACATGATTTAGCTTCAAATACTTGCGATATAAGTGTTATAGTTTCAAATGCAGGAGAAACGAACGAGTTAGCTTCAAATCCATGCGAAACACATGATTTAGCTGCAAATCAATGCGATGTAGGAGGTTTAGCTTCAAATCCATGCGATACACTAGATTTAGCTTCAAATCAATGCGATGTAGAAGGTTTAGCTTCAAATCCAAGCGAAACACATGATTTAGCTTCAAATACTTGCGATATAAGTGATATAGTTTCAAATGCAGGCGAAACGAACGAGTTAGATTCAAATCCATGCGAAACACATGATTCAGCTGCAAATCAATGCGATGTAAAAGTTTTAGATTCAAATCCATGCCAAACACATGATTTAGCTTCAAATCCATGGGATCTAGAAGGTTTAGCTTCAAATCCATGCGAAACACATTATTTAGGTGTAAATCTGTGCGAAGTAGAAGGCTCAGGTTCAAAGCCATGCGTTTCAAATGGTTCATCTTCAAATACTTGTGAAAGACATGATTTAGCTTCAACTGCATGCGAAACAAACGAGTTACCTTCAAATCCACGAGAAACATATGATTTAGCTTCAAATCAATGCGATGTAGAAGGTTAGCTTCACATCGAAGCGAAACACATGATTTAGCTTCAAATACTTGTGATATACATGATATAGCTTCAAATGCAGGCGGAAAAAACGAGTTAGCTTCAAATCCATGCGCAGTAGAAGGCTTAGCTTCAAATCGATGCGAAACAAATGGTTTAGTTACAAATACTTGTGATATACATTATTTAGCTGCAACTGCATGCGAAACAAACGAGTTAGCTTCAAATCCATGCGAAACAAATGGTTTAGCTTCAAATACTTGTGATATACGTTATTTAGATTTAACTGCATGGGCAACGAACCAGTTAGCTTCAAATCCATGCAAAACACACGATTTAGCTGCAAATCAATGCGATGTAGAAGGTTTAGCGTCAAATCCATGCGATACACAAGATTTAGCCTCAAATCAATGCGATGTAGAAGGTTCAGCTTCAAATCCATGCGACACATATGATTTAGGTTCAAATACTTGCGATATAAGTGATATAGCTTCAAAAGCTGGAGGAACAAACGAGGTAGCTTCAATTCCATGTGAAACAAATGATTTAGCTTCAAATCAATGCGAAGTAGAAGGCTTAGCTGCAAATCCATGCGAAACAAGTGGTTTAGCTACAAATACTTGCGATATACATTATTATGCTACAACTGCATGCGAAACAAACGAGTTAGCTTCAAATCCATGCGAAACACATGATTTAGGTTCAAATCAATGCGATGTAGAAGGTTTATCTTCGAATCCATGCAAAACACGTGATTTAGCTTCCTATTAATGCGAAGTAGAAGGCTTAGCTTCAGTTCTATGCGAAACAAATGATTTAGCTTCAAATCAATGCGAAGTACAAGGCTTAGCTTCAAATCCATGCGAAACAAATGATTTAGCTACAAATACTTGTGATATACATTATTTAGCTACAACTGCATGCGAAACAAACGAGTTAGCTTCAAATCCACGCGAAACACATGAATTGGTTCAAATGAATGCGATGTAGAAGGTTTAGCTTCAAATCCAAGCGAAACACATGATTTAGCTTCAAATACTTGCGATATAAGTGATGTAGATTCAACTGCAGGCGAAACGAACGAGTTAGCTCCAAATCCATGCGAAACACATGATTTAGCTTCAAATCAATGCGATGTAGAAGGTTTAGCTTCAAATCCATGCGATACACAAGATTTAGCTTCAAATCAATTCGATGTAGTAGGTTCAGCTTCAAATCCATGCGACACATATGACTTAGCTTCAAATTCTTGCGATATAAGTGATATAGCTTCAAAAGCAGGAGGAACAAACGAGGTAGCTTCAGTTCTATGCGAAACAAATCATTTAGCTTCAAATCAATGCGAAGTAGAAGGCTTAGCTTCAAATCCATGCGAAACAAATGATTTAGCTACAAATACTTGTGATATACATTATTTAGCTACAACTGCATGCGAAACAAACGAGTTACCTTCAAATCCACGCGAAACACATGATTCATTTGCAAATCAGTGCGATGTAGAAGGTTCAGCTTCAAATCCATGCGAAACACGTGATTTAGCTTCCAATTAATGCGAAGTAGAAGGCTTAGCTTCAAATCCATGCGAAACATATGGTTTAGCTTCAAATACTTGTGATATAAGTGATATAGATTCAAATACAGGCGAAACGAACGAGTTAGCTTCAAATCCATGCGAAACACATGATTCATTTGCAAATCAGTGCGATGTAGAAGGTTCAGCTTCAAATCCATGCGAAACACGTGATTTAGCTTCCAATTAATGCGAAGTAGAAGGCTTAGCTTCAAATCCATGCGAAACATATGGTTTAGCTTCAAATACTTGTGATATACGTTATTTAGATTTATCTGTATGCGCAACGAACGAGTTAGCTTCAAATCCATGCGAAACACAATATTTGGCGTCAAATCAATGCGAAGTAGAAGGCAGAGCTTCAAATCCATGCGATACAAATGGTGTAGCTTCAAATACTTGTGATATACATGATTTAGCTTCAACTGCATTCGAAGCAAACGAGTTAGCTCCAAATCCAGGCGAAACACATGATTTAACCTCAACTCAGTGCGAAGTAGAAGGCTTAGCTTCAAATCCATGCGAATCTAATGGTTCGGCTTCAAATACTTGCGAAATGCATGATTTAGCTTCAAATCAATACGATGTAGAAGGCTTAGCTTCAAATCCATGCAAAACACGTGATTTAGGATCCAATCAATGCGAAGTTGAAGGCTTAGCTTCAAATCCATGCGAAACAAACGGATTAGATTCAAATACGTGCGATATAAATGATACAGCTTCAAATACAGGAGAAACAAACGAGTTAGCTTCAAATCCATGCAAACACACGATTTAGATTCAATTCAATGCCAAGTAGAAGGCTTAGCTTCAAATCCATGCGAATCTAATGGTTCGGCTTCAAATACTTGTGAAAGACATGATTTAGTTTCAACTGCATGCGAAACACATTATTTAGGTGCAAATCAGTGCCAAGCAGAAGGCTCAGGTTCAAAGCCATGCGATTCAATTGGTTCATCTTCAAATACTTGTGAAAGACATGATTTAGCTTCAACTGCATGCGAAACAAACGAGTTACCTTCAAATCCACGCGAAACACATGATTTAGCTTCAAATCAATGCGATGTAGAAGGCTTTCTTCAAATCCATGCAAACCACGTGATTTAGGATCCAATCAATGCGAAGTAGAAGGCTTAGCTTCAAATCCATGCGAATCAATTGTTTAGCTGCAAATACTTGTGATATACATGATTTAGTTTCAACTGCATGCGAAACAAACGAGTTAGCTTCAAATCCATTCGAAACACATTATTTAGCGTCAAATCAATGCGAAGTAGAAGGCAGAGCTTCAAATCCATGCGAATCTAATGGTTCGGCTTCAAATACTTGTGAAATGCATGAATTAGCTTCAACTGCATGCGAAACAACGAGTTACCTTCAAATCCACGCGAAACACATACTTTAGCTTCAAATCAATGCGAAGTAGCAGGTTTAGCTTGAAATCCGTGCGAAATGATTGAGCTTCCTACACTTGGGATATAGGTGATATAGCTTCACCTGCATGCGAAACAAATAAGTTACATTCAAATCCAAGCGAAACACATAATTTTGCTTCAAATCAATGCGATGTAGAAGGATTAGCTTCAAATCCAAGCGAAACACATGATTTAGCTTCCAATACTTGCGATATAAGTGATATAGTTTCAAATGCAGGAGAAACGAAAGAGTTAGCTTCAAATCCATGCGAAACACATGATTCTGCTGCAAATCAATGCGATGTAGAAGGCTTATCTTCAAATCCATGCAAAACACGTGATTTAGGATCCAATCAATGCGAAGTAGAAGGCTTAGCTTCAAATCCATGCGAAACAAATGCTTTAGCTTCAAATACTTGAGTCATAAATGATATAGCTTCAAATACAGGAGAAACAAACGAGTTAGCTTCAAATCCATGCGAAACACATAATTTAGCTTCAAATCAATGCGAGGTAGTAGGTTTAGCTTAAAATCCATGCGAAACAAATGATTGAGCTTCCTACACTTGGGATATAGGTGATATAGCTTCAACTGCATGCCAAACAAATGAGTTACATTCAAATCCAAGCGAAACACATAAATTAGCTTCAAATCAATGCGATGTAGAAGGTTTAGCTTCAAATCCATGCCAAACACATGATTTAGCTTCAATTCCATGGGATGTAGAAGGTTTAGCTTCAAATCCATGCGAAACATATGATTGAGCTTCAAAGACTTGGGATATAGGTGGTCTATCTTCAACTGCATGCGAAACAAACGAGTTACATTCAAATCCAAGCGAAACACGTAAATTAGCTTCAAATCAATGCGATGTAGAAGGTTTAGCTTCAAATCCATGCCAAACACATGATTTAGCTTCAAATACTTGCGATATAAGTGATATAGTTTCAAATGCAGGCGAAACGAACGAGTTAGATTCAAATCCATGCGAAACACATGATTCAGCTGCAAATCAATGCGATGTAAAAGTTTTAGATTCAAATCCATGCCAAACACATGATTTAGCTTCAAATCCATGGGATCTAGAAGGTTTAGCTTCAAATCCATGCGAAACACATTATTTAGGTGTAAATCTGTGCGAAGTAGAAGGCTCAGGTTCAAAGCCATGCGTTTCAAATGGTTCATCTTCAAATACTTGTGAAAGACATGATTTAGCTTCAACTGCATGCGAAACAAACGAGTTACCTTCAAATCCACGAGAAACATATGATTTAGCTTCAAATCAATGCGATGTAGAAGGTTAGCTTCACATCGAAGCGAAACACATGATTTAGCTTCAAATACTTGTGATATACATGATATAGCTTCAAATGCAGGCGGAAAAAACGAGTTAGCTTCAAATCCATGCGCAGTAGAAGGCTTAGCTTCAAATCGATGCGAAACAAATGGTTTAGTTACAAATACTTGTGATATACATTATTTAGCTGCAACTGCATGCGAAACAAACGAGTTAGCTTCAAATCCATGCGAAACAAATGGTTTAGCTTCAAATACTTGTGATATACGTTATTTAGATTTAACTGCATGGGCAACGAACCAGTTAGCTTCAAATCCATGCAAAACACACGATTTAGCTGCAAATCAATGCGATGTAGAAGGTTTAGCGTCAAATCCATGCGATACACAAGATTTAGCCTCAAATCAATGCGATGTAGAAGGTTCAGCTTCAAATCCATGCGACACATATGATTTAGGTTCAAATACTTGCGATATAAGTGATATAGCTTCAAAAGCTGGAGGAACAAACGAGGTAGCTTCAATTCCATGTGAAACAAATGATTTAGCTTCAAATCAATGCGAAGTAGAAGGCTTAGCTTCAAATCCATGCGAAACAAGTGGTTTAGCTACAAATACTTGCGATATACATTATTATGCTACAACTGCATGCGAAACAAACGAGTTAGCTTCAAATCCATGCGAAACACATGATTTAGGTTCAAATCAATGCGATGTAGAAGTTTTATCTTCGAATCCATGCAAAACACGTGATTTAGCTTCCTATTAATGCGAAGTAGAAGGCTTAGCTTCAGTTCTATGCGAAACAAATGATTTAGCTTCAAATCAATGCGAAGTACAAGGCTTAGCTTCAAATCCATGCGAAACAAATGATTTAGCTACAAATACTTGTGATATACATTATTTAGCTACAACTGCATGCGAAACAAACGAGTTAGCTTCAAATCCACGCGAAACACATGAATTGGTTCAAATGAATGCGATGTAGAAGGTTTAGCTTCAAATCCAAGCGAAACACATGATTTAGCTTCAAATACTTGCGATATAAGTGATGTAGATTCAACTGCAGGCGAAACGAACGAGTTAGCTCCAAATCCATGCGAAACACATGATTTAGCTTCAAATCAATGCGATGTAGAAGGTTTAGCTTCAAATCCATGCGATACACAAGATTTAGCTTCAAATCAATTCGATGTAGTAGGTTCAGCTTCAAATCCATGCGACACATATGACTTAGCTTCAAATTCTTGCGATATAAGTGATATAGCTTCAAAAGCAGGAGGAACAAACGAGGTAGCTTCAGTTCTATGCGAAACAAATCATTTAGCTTCAAATCAATGCGAAGTAGAAGGCTTAGCTTCAAATCCATGCGAAACAAATGATTTAGCTACAAATACTTGTGATATACATTATTTAGCTACAACTGCATGCGAAACAAACGAGTTACCTTCAAATCCACGCGAAACACATGAGTTAGCTTCAAATCAATGCGATGTAGAAGGTTTAGCTTCAAATCCATGTGAAACAAATGATTGAGCTTCAAACACTTGGGATAAAGGTGATATAGCTTCAACTGCATGCGAAACAAACGAGTTACCTTCAAATCCACGCGAAACACATGAATTGGTTCAAATGAATGCGATGTAGAAGGTTTAGCTTCAAATCCAAGCGAAACACATGATTTAGCTTCAAGTACTTGCGATATAAGTGATATAGATTCAAATACAGGCGAAACGAACGAGTTAGCTTCAAATCCATGCGAAACACATGATTCATTTGCAAATCAGTGCGATGTAGAAGGTTCAGCTTCAAATCCATGCGAAACACGTGATTTAGCTTCCAATTAATGCGAAGTAGAAGGCTTAGCTTCAAATCCATGCGAAACATATGGTTTAGCTTCAAATACTTGTGATATACGTTATTTAGATTTATCTGTATGCGCAACGAACGAGTTAGCTTCAAATCCATGCGAAACACAATATTTGGCGTCAAATCAATGCGAAGTAGAAGGCAGAGCTTCAAATCCATGCGATACAAATGGTGTAGCTTCAAATACTTGTGATATACATGATTTAGCTTCAACTGCATTCGAAGCAAACGAGTTAGCTCCAAATCCAGGCGAAACACATGATTTAACCTCAACTCAGTGCGAAGTAGAAGGCTTAGCTTCAAATCCATGCGAATCTAATGGTTCGGCTTTAAATACTTGCGAAATGCATGATTTAGATTCAAATCAATACGATGTAGAAGGCTTCGCTTCAAATCCGTGCAAAACGCGTGATTTAGGATCCAATCAACGCGAAGTAGAAGGCTCAGCTTCAAATCCATGCGATACAAATGGTTTAGCTTCAAATACGTGCGATATAAATGATACAGCTTCAAATACAGGAGAAACAAACGAGTTAGATTCAAATCCATGCAAACACACGATTTAGATTCAATTCAATGCCAAGTAGAAGGCTTAGCTTCAAATCCATGCGAATCTAATGGTTCGGCTTCAAATACTTGCGAAAGACATGATTTGGCTTAAACTGCATGCGAAACAAACGAGTTACCTTCAAATCCACGCGAAACACATAATTTAGCTTCAAATCAATGCGAAGTAGCAAGTTTAGCTTCAAATCCATGCGAAACAAATGATTGAGATTCCTACACTTGGGATATAGGTGATATAGCTTCAACTGCATGCGAAACAAATGAGTTACATTCAAATCCACGCGAAACACATAATTTAGCTTCAAATCAATGCGAAGTAGCAGGTTTAGCTTCAAATCCATGCGAAACAAATGATTGAGCTTCCTACACTTGGGATATAGGTGATATAGCTTCAACTGCATGCGAAACAAATGAGTTAGCTTCAAATCCATGCGAAACACATGATTCAGCTGCAAATCAATGCTATGTAGAAGGCTTAGATTCAAATCCATGTAAAACACGTGATTTAGGATCCAATCAATGCGAAGTAGAAGGCTTAGCTTCAAATCCATGCGAAACAAATGCTTTAGCTTCAAATACTTGCGATATCAATGATATAGCTTCAAATACAGGAGAAACAAACGAGTTAGCTTCAAATCCATGCAAAACACACGATTTAGCTTCAATTCAATGCCAAGTAGAAGGCGAAGCTTCAAATCCATGCGAATCAATTGTTTAGCTGCAAATACTTGTGATATACATGATTTAGTTTTAACTGCATGCGAAACAAACGAGTTAGCTTCAAATCCATTCGAAACACAATATTTAGCGTCAAATCAATGCGAAGTAGAAGGCAGAGCTTCAAATCCATGCGATACAAATGGTGTAGCTTCAAATACTTGTGATATACATGATTTAGCTTCAACTGCATTCGAAGCAAACGAGTTAGCTCCAAATCCAGGCGAAACACATGATTTAACTTCAAATCAGTGCGAAGTAGAAGGCTTAGCTTCAAATCCATGCGAATCTAATGGTTCGGCTTCAAATACTTGCGAAATGCATGATTTAGCTTCAAATCAATACGATGTAGAAGGCTTAGCTTCAAATCCATGCAAAACACGTGATTTAGGTTCCAATCAATGCGAAGTAGAAGGCTTAGCTTCAAATCCATGCGAAACAAACGGATTAGATTCAAATACGTGCGATATAAATGATACAGCTTCAAATACAGGAGAAACAAACGAGTTAGCTTCAAATCCATGCAAACACACGATTTAGATTCAATTCAATGCCAAGTAGAAGGCTTAGCTTCAAATCCATGCGAATCTAATGGTTCGGCTTCAAATACTTGTGAAAGACATGATTTAGTTTCAACTGCATGCGAAACACATTATTTAGGTGCAAATCAGTGCCAAGCAGAAGGCTCAGGTTCAAAGCCATGCGATTCAATTGGTTCATCTTCAAATACTTGTGAAAGACATGATTTAGCTTCAACTGCATGCGAAACAAACGAGTTACCTTCAAATCCACGCGAAACACATGATTTAGCTTCAAATCAATGCGATGTAGAAGGCTTTCTTCAAATCCATGCAAACCACGTGATTTAGGATCCAATCAATGCGAAGTAGAAGGCTTAGCTTCAAATCCATGCGAATCAATTGTTTAGCTGCAAATACTTGTGATATACATGATTTAGTTTCAACTGCATGCGAAACAAACGAGTTAGCTTCAAATCCATTCGAAACACATTATTTAGCGTCAAATCAATGCGAAGTAGAAGGCAGAGCTTCAAATCCATGCGATACAAATGGTTTAGCTTCAAATACTTGTGATATACATGATTTAGCTTCAACTGCATTCGAAGCAAACGAGTTAGCTCCAAATCCACGCGAAACACATGATTTAACTTCAAATCAGTGCGAAGTAGATGACTTAGCTTCAAATCCATGCGAATCTAATGGTTCGGCTTCAAATACTTGTGAAATGCATGAATTAGCTTCAACTGCATGCGAAACAACGAGTTACCTTCAAATCCACGCGAAACACATACTTTAGCTTCAAATCAATGCGAAGTAGCAGGTTTAGCTTGAAATCCGTGCGAAATGATTGAGCTTCCTACACTTGGGATATAGGTGATATAGCTTCACCTGCATGCGAAACAAATAAGTTACATTCAAATCCAAGCGAAACACATAATTTAGCTTCAAATCAATGCGATGTAGAAGGATTAGCTTCAAATCCAAGCGAAACACATGATTTAGCTTCCAATACTTGCGATATAAGTGATATAGTTTCAAATGCAGGAGAAACGAAAGAGTTAGCTTCAAATCCATGCGAAACACATGATTCTGCTGCAAATCAATGCGATGTAGAAGGCTTATCTTCAAATCCATGCAAAACACGTGATTTAGGATCCAATCAATGCGAAGTAGAAGGCTTAGCTTCAAATCCATGCGAAACAAATGCTTTAGCTTCAATTACTTGAGTCATAAATGATATAGCTTCAAATACAGGAGAAACAAACGAGTTAGCTTCAAATCCATGCGAAACACATAATTTAGCTTCAAATCAATGCGAGGTAGTAGGTTTAGCTTAAAATCCATGCGAAACAAATGATTGAGCTTCCTACACTTGGGATATAGGTGATATAGCTTCAACTGCATGCCAAACAAATGAGTTACATTCAAATCCAAGCGAAACACATAAATTAGCTTCAAATCAATGCGATGTAGAAGGTTTAGCTTCAAATCCATGCCAAACACATGATTTAGCTTCAATTCCATGGGATGTAGAAGGTTTAGCTTCAAATCCATGCGAAACATATGATTGAGTTCAAAGACTTGGGATATAGGTGGTCTATCTTCAACTGCATGCGAAACAAACGAGTTACATTCAAATCCAAGCGAAACACGTAAATTAGCTTCAAATCAATGCGATGTAGAAGGTTTAGCTTCAAATCCATGCCAAACACATGATTTAGCTTCAATTCCATGGGATGTAGAAGGTTTAGCTTCAAATCCATGCGAAACACATGATTTAGCTTCAAATACTTGCGATATAAGTGTTATAGTTTCAAATGCAGGAGAAACGAACGAGTTAGCTTCAAATCCATGCGAAACACATGATTCAGCTGCAAATCAATGCTATGTAGAAGGCTTAGATTCAAATCCATATAAAACACGTGATTTAGGATCCAATCAATGCGAAGTAGAAGGCTTAGCTTCAAATCCATGCGGAACAAATGCTTTAGCTTCAAATACTTGCGATATCAATGATATAGCTTCAAATACAGGAGAAACAAACGAGTTAGCTTCAAATCCATGCAAAACACACGATTTAGCTTCAATTCAATGCCAAGTAGAAGGCGAAGCTTCAAATCCATGCGAATCAATTGTTTAGCTGCAAATACTTGTGATATACATGATTTAGTTTTAACTGCATGCGAAACAAACGAGTTAGCTTCAAATCCATTCGAAACACAATATTTAGCGTCAAATCAATGCGAAGTAGAAGGCAGAGCTTCAAATCCATGCGATACAAATGGTGTAGCTTCAAATACTTGTGATATACATGATTTAGCTTCAACTGCATTCGGAACAAACGAGTTAGCTCCAAATCCAGGCGAAACACATGATTTAACTTCAAATCAGTGCGAAGTAGAAGGCTTAGCTTCAAATCCATGCGAATCTAATGGTTCGGCTTCAAATACTTGCGAAATGCAGGATTTAGCTTCAAATCAATACGATGTACAAGGCTTAGCTTCAAACCCATGCAAAACACGTGATTTAGGATCCAATCAATGCGAAGTAGAAGGCTTAGCTTCAAATCCATGCGAAACAAATGATTGAGCTTCCTACACTTGGGATATAGGTGATATAGCTTCAACTGCATGCGAAACAAATGTGTTACATTCAAATCCAAGCGAAACACATAAATTAGCTTCAAATCAATGCGATGTCGAAGGTTTAGCTTCAAATCCAAGCGAAACACATGATTTAGCTTCAAATACTTGCGATATAAGTGTTATAGTTTCAAATGCAGGAGAAACGAACGAGTTAGCTTCAAATCCATGCGAAACACATGATTCTGCTGCAAATCAATGCGATGTAGAAGGCTTATCTTCAAATCCATGCAAAACACGTGATTTAGGATCCAATCAATGCGAAGTAGAAGGCTTAGCTTCAAATCCATGCGAAACAAATGCTTTAGCTTCAAATACTTGCGATATAAATGATATAGCTTCAAATACAGGAGAAACAAACGAGTTAGCTTCAAATCCATGCGAAACACATAATTTAGCTTCAAATCAATGCGAGGTAGTAGGTTTAGCTTAAAATCCATGCGAAACAAATGATTGAGCTTCCTACACTTGGGATATAGGTGATATAGCTTCAACTGCATTCCAAACAAATGAGTTACATTCAAATCCAAGCGAAACACATAAATTAGCTTCAAATCAATGCGATGTAGAAGGTTTAGCTTCAAATCCATGCCAAACACATGATTTAGCTTCAATTCCATGGGATGTAGAAGGTTTAGCTTCAAATCCATGCGAAACATATGATTGAGTTCAAAGACTTGGGATATAGGTGGTCTATCTTCAACTGCATGCGAAACAAACGAGTTACATTCAAATCCAAGCGAAACACGTAAATTAGCTTCAAATCAATGCGATGTAGAAGGTTTAGCTTCAAATCCATGCCAAACACATGATTTAGCTTCAATTCCATGGGATGTAGAAGGTTTAGCTTCAAATCCATGCGAAACACATGATTTAGCTTCAAATACTTGCGATATAAGTGTTATAGTTTCAAATGCAGGAGAAACGAACGAGTTAGCTTCAAATCCATGCGAAACACATGATTCAGCTGCAAATCAATGCTATGTAGAAGGCTTAGATTCAAATCCATATAAAACACGTGATTTAGGATCCAATCAATGCGAAGTAGAAGGCTTAGCTTCAAATCCATGCGAAACAAATGCTTTAGCTTCAAATACTTGCGATATCAATGATATAGCTTCAAATACAGGAGAAACAAACGAGTTAGCTTCAAATCCATGCAAAACACACGATTTAGCTTCAATTCAATGCCAAGTAGAAGGCGAAGCTTCAAATCCATGCGAATCAATTGTTTAGCTGCAAATACTTGTGATATACATGATTTAGTTTTAACTGCATGCGAAACAAACGAGTTAGCTTCAAATCCATTCGAAACACAATATTTAGCGTCAAATCAATGCGAAGTAGAAGGCAGAGCTTCAAATCCATGCGATACAAATGGTGTAGCTTCAAATACTTGTGATATACATGATTTAGCTTCAACTGCATTCGGAACAAACGAGTTAGCTCCAAATCCAGGCGAAACACATGATTTAACTTCAAATCAGTGCG
Source organism: Megalopta genalis (assembly GCF_051020955.1). NCBI lineage: Eukaryota > Metazoa > Arthropoda > Insecta > Hymenoptera > Halictidae > Megalopta > Megalopta genalis. The sequence goes on along the minus strand of NW_027476497.1, from coordinate 124,366 downwards.
AAGTAGAAGGCTTAGCTTCAAATCCATGCGAATCTAATGGTTCGGCTTCAAATACTTGCGAAATGCAGGATTTAGCTTCAAATCAATACGATGTACAAGGCTTAGCTTCAAACCCATGCAAAACACGTGATTTAGGATCCAATCAATGCGAAGTAGAAGGCTTAGCTTCAAATCCATGCGAAACAAATGATTGAGCTTCCTACACTTGGGATATAGGTGATATAGCTTCAACTGCATGCGAAACAAATGTGTTACATTCAAATCCAAGCGAAACACATAAATTAGCTTCAAATCAATGCGATGTCGAAGGTTTAGCTTCAAATCCAAGCGAAACACATGATTTAGCTTCAAATACTTGCGATATAAGTGTTATAGTTTCAAATGCAGGAGAAACGAACGAGTTAGCTTCAAATCCATGCGAAACACATGATTCTGCTGCAAATCAATGCGATGTAGAAGGCTTATCTTCAAATCCATGCAAAACACGTGATTTAGGATCCAATCAATGCGAAGTAGAAGGCTTAGCTTCAAATCCATGCGAAACAAATGCTTTAGCTTCAAATACTTGCGATATAAATGATATAGCTTCAAATACAGGAGAAACAAACGAGTTAGCTTCAAATCCATGCAAAACACACGATTTAGCTTCAATTCAATGCCAAGTAGAAGGCGAAGCTTCAAATCCATGCGAATCAATTGTTTAGCTGCAAATACTTGTGATATACATGATTTAGTTTTAACTGCATGCGAAACAAACGAGTTAGCTTCAAATCCATTCGAAACACAATATTTAGCGTCAAATCAATGCGAAGTAGAAGGCAGAGCTTCAAATCCATGCGATACAAATGGTGTAGCTTCAAATACTTGTGATATACATGATTTAGCTTCAACTGCATTCGAAGCAAACGAGTTAGCTCCAAATCCAGGCGAAACACATGATTTAACTTCAATTCCATGGGATGTAGAAGGTTTAGCTTCAAATCCATGCGAAACACATTATTTAGTTGCAAATCAGTGCGAAGTAGATGGCTCAGGTTCAAAGCCATGCGATTCAAATGGTTCATCTTCAAATACTTGTGAAAGACATGATTTAGCTTCAACTGCATGCGAAACAAACGAGTAACCTTCAAATCCACGCGAAACACATGATTTAGCTTCAAATCAATGCGATGTAGAAGGCTTAGCTTCAAATCCATGCAAAACACGTGATTTAGGATCCAATCAATGCGAAGTAGAAGTCTTAGCTTCAAATCCATGCGATACAAATGGTTTAGCTTCAAATACTTGCGATATAAATGATACAGCTTCAAATACAGGAGAAACGAACGAGTTAGCTTCAAATCCATGCAAAACACACGATTTAGCTTCAATTCAATGCCAAGTAGAAGGCTTAGGTTCAAATCCATGCGAATCAATTGTTTAGCTGCAAATACTTGTGATATACATGAATTAGTTTTAACTGCATGCGAAACAAACGAGTTAGCTTCAAATCCATTCGAAACACAATATTTAGCGTCAAATCAATGCGAAGTAGAAGGCAGAGCTTCAAATCCATGCGATACAAATGGTGTAGCTTCAAATACGTGTGATATACATGATTTAGCTTCAACTGCATTCGAAGCATACGAGTTAGCTCCAAATCCAGGCGAAACACATGATTTAACTTCAAATCAGTGCGAAGTAGAAGGCTTAGTCAAATCCATGCGAATCTAATGGTTCGGCTTCAAATACTTGCGAAATGCATGATTTAGCTTCAAATCAATACGATGTAGAAGGCTTAGCTTCAAATCCATGCAAAACACGTGACTTAGGATCCAATCAATGCGAAGTAGAAGGCTTAGCTTCAAATCCATGCGAAACAAACGGATTAGATTCAAATACGTGCGATATAAATGATACAGCTTCAAATACAGGAGAAACAAACGAGTTAGCTTCAAATCCATGCAAACACACGATTTAGATTCAATTCAATGCCAAGTAGAAGGCTTAGCTTCAAATCCATGCGAATCTAATGGTTCGGCTTCAAATACTTGTGAAAGACATGATTTAGTTTCAACTGCATGCGAAACACATTATTTAGGTGCAAATCAGTGCCAAGCAGAAGGCTCAGGTTCAAAGCCATGCGATTCAATTGGTTCATCTTCAAATACTTGTGAAAGACATGATTTAGCTTCAACTGCATGCGAAACAAACGAGTTACCTTCAAATCCACGCGAAACACATGATTTAGCTTCAAATCAATGCGATGTAGAAGGCTTTCTTCAAATCCATGCAAACCACGTGATTTAGGATCCTATCAATGCGAAGTAGAAGGCTTAGCTTCATATCCATGCGAATCAATTGTTTAGCTGCAAATACTTGTGATATACATGATTTAGTTTCAACTGCATGCGAAACAAACGAGTTAGCTTCAAATCCATTCGAAACACATTATTTAGCGTCAAATCAATGCGAAGTAGAAGGCAGAGCTTCAAATCCATGCGATACAAATGGTGTAGCTTCAAATACTTGTGATATACATGATTTAGCTTCAACTGCATTCGAAGCAAACGAGTTAGCTCCAAATCCACGTGAAACACATGATTTAACTTCAAATCAGTGCGAAGTAGATGACTTAGCTTCAAATCCATGCGAATCTAATGGTTCGGCTTCAAATACTTGTGAAATGCATGAATTAGCTTCAACTGCATGCGAAACAACGAGTTACCTTCAAATCCACGCGAAACACATACTTTAGCTTCAAATCAATGCGAAGTAGCAGGTTTAGCTTGAAATCCATGCGAAATGATTGAGCTTCCTACACTTGGGATATAGGTGATATAGCTTCACCTGCATGCGAAACAAATAAGTTACATTCAAATCCAAGCGAAACACATAATTTAGCTTCAAATCAATGCGACGTAGAAGGATTAGCTTCAAATCCAAGCGAAACACATGATTTAGCTTCCAATACTTGCGATATAAGTGATATAGTTTCAAATGCAGGAGAAACGAAAGAGTTAGCTTCAAATCCATGCGAAACACATGATTCTGCTGCAAATCAATGCGATGTAGAAGGCTTATCTTCAAATCCATGCAAAACACGTGATTTAGGATCCAATCAATGCGAAGTAAAAGGCTTAGCTTCAAATCCATGCGAAACAAATGCTTTAGCTTCAAATACTTGAGTCATAAATGATATAGCTTCAAATACAGGAGAAACAAACGAGTTAGCTTCAAATCCATGCGAAACACATAATTTAGCTTCAAATCAATGCGAGGTAGTAGGTTTAGCTTCAAATCCATGCGAAACAAATGATTGAGCTTCCTACACTTGGGATATAGGTGATATAGCTTCAACTGCATGCCAAACAAATGAGTTACATTCAAATCCAAGCGAAACACATAAATTAGCTTCAAATCAATGCGATGTAGAAGGTTTAGCTTCAAATCCATGCCAAACACATGATTTAGCTTCAATTCCATGGGATGTAGAAGGTTTAGCTTCAAATCCATGCGAAACACATTATTTAGGTGCAAATCATTGCGAAGTAGAAGGCTCAGGTTCAAAGCCTTGCGATTCAAATGGTTCATCTTCAAATACTTGTGAAAGACATGATTTAGCTTCAACTGCATGCGAAACAAACGAGTTACCTTCAAATCGACGCGAAACACATGATTTAGCTTCAAATCAATGCGATGTAGAAGGTATAGCTTCACATCCATGCGAAACAAATGATTTACCTTCATATACTTGCGGTATAAGTGATATAGCTTCAAATGCAGGCGAAACAAATGAGTTAGCTTCAAATCCGTGCGAGACACATGATTTTGCTTCAAATCAAAGCGAAGTAGAAGGCTTATCTTCAAACCCATGCGAAACACATTATTTGCCGTCAAATAATTGCGGTATAAATGAAATAGCGTCATATGCAGGCGAATCAAACGAGTTAACTTCAAATCCATGTAGAACACAAGATTTAGCTTCCAATCAATGCGAAGGAGAAGTCTTAGCTTCAAATCCATGCGAAACACATGATTTAGCAACAAATCAATGTCATGTAGAAGGTTTAGCTTCAAATCCATGAGAAACACATGAATTAGCTTCAAATCAATGCGATGAAGAAGGTGTAGCTTCAAATCCGCCCGAAACAAATGATTTAGCTTCAAATACTTGCGATATAAGTGATATAGCTTCAAATGCAGGCGAAACAAAAGAGTTAGCGTTAAATCCAAGCGAAACAGATGGTTTAACTTCAAATCAATGCGAAGTAGAAGGCGTAGCTTCAAATCCATGCGGAACAAATGGTTATGCTTCAAAAACTTGTGATATATGTGATATAGATTCAACTGCAGGCGAAACGAACGAGATAGTTTCAAATCCATGCGAAACATATGATTTAGCTTCAAATCCATGGGATGTAGAAGGTTTAGCTTCAAATCCATGCGAAACATATGATTGAGCTTCAAAGACTTGGGATATAGGTGGTCTATCTTCAACTGCATGCGAAACAAACGAGTTACATTCAAATCCAAGCGAAACACATAAATTAGCTTCAAATCAATGCGATGTAGAAGGTTTAGCTTCAAATCCATGCCAAACACATGATTTAGCTTCAATTCCATGGGATGTAGAAGGTTTAGCTTCAAATCCATGCGAAACACATGATTTAGCTTCAAATACTTGCGATATAAGTGTTATAGTTTCAAATGCAGGAGAAACGAACGAGTTAGCTTCAAATCCATGCGAAACACATGATTCAGCTGCAAATCAATGCTATGTAGAAGGCTTAGATTCAAATCCATGTAAAACACGTGATTTAGGATCCAATCAATGCGAAGTAGAAGGCTTAGCTTCAAATCCATGCGAAACAAATGCTTTAGCTTCAAATACTTGCGATATCAATGATATAGCTTCAAATACAGGAGAAACAAACGAGTTAGCTTCAAATCCATGCAAAACACACGATTTAGCTTCAATTCAATGCCAAGTAGAAGGCGAAGCTTCAAATCCATGCGAATCAATTGTTTAGCTGCAAATACTTGTGATATACATGATTTAGTTTTAACTGCATGCGAAACAAACGAGTTAGCTTCAAATCCATTCGAAACACAATATTTAGCGTCAAATCAATGCGAAGTAGAAGGCAGAGCTTCAAATCCATGCGATACAAATGGTGTAGATTCAAATACTTGTGATATACATGATTTAGCTTCAACTGCAATCGAAGCAAACGAGTTAGCTCCAAATCCAGGCGAAACACATGATTTAACCTCAAATCAGTGCGATGTAGAAGGCTTAGCTTCAAATCCATGCAAAACGCGTGATTTAGGATCCAATCAACGCGAAGTAGAAGGCTCAGCTTCAAATCCATGCGAAACAAATGGTATAGCTTCAAATACGTGCGATATAAATGATACAGCTTCAAATACAGGAGAAACAAACGAGTTAGATTCAAATCCATGCAAACACACGATTTAGATTCAATTCAATGCCAAGTAGAAGGCTTAGCTTCAAATCCATGCGAATCTAATGGTTCGTCTTCAAATACTTGTGAAAGACATGATTTGGCTTAAACTGCATGCGAAACAAACGAGTTACCTTCAAATCCACGCGAAACACATAATTTAGCTTCAAATCAATGCGAAGTAGCAAGTTTAGCTTCAAATCCATGCGAAACAAATGATTGAGATTCCTACACTTGGGATATAGGTGATATAGCTTCAACTGCATGCGAAACAAATGAGTTACATTCAAATCCACGCCAAACACATAATTTAGCTTCAAATCAATGCGATGTAGAAGGTTTAGCTTCAAATCCATGCCAAACACATGATTTAGCTTCAATTCCATGGGATGTAGAAGGTTTAGCTTCAAATCCATGCGAAACACATTATTTAGGTGCAAATCAGTGCGAAGTAGAAGGCTCAGGTTCAAAGCCATGCGATTCAAATGGTTCATCTTCAAATACTTGTGAAAGACATGATTTAGCTTCAACTGCATGCGAAACAAACGAGTAACCTTCAAATCCACGCGAAACACATTATTTAGCTTCAAATCAATGCGATGTAGAAGGCTTAGCTTCAAATCCATGCAAAACACGTGATTTAGGATCCAATCAATGCGAAGTAGAAGGCTTAGCATCAAATCCATGCGATACAAATGGCTTAGCTTCAAATACTTGCGATATAAATGATACAGCTTCAAATACAGGAGAAACGAACGAGTTAGCTTCAAATCCATGCAAAACACACGATTTAGCTTCAATTCAATGCCAAGTAGAAGGCTTAGGTTCAAATCCATGCGAATCAATTGTTTAGCTGCAAATACTTGTGATATACATGATTTAGTTTTAACTGCATGCGAAACAAACGAGTTAGCTTCAAATCCATTCGAAACTCAATATTTAGCGTCAAATCAATGCGAAGTAGAAGGCAGAGCTTCAAATCCATGCGATACAAATGGTGTAGCTACAAATACTTGTGATATACATGATTTAGCTTCAACTGCATTCGAAGCATACGAGTTAGCTCCAAATCCAGGCGAAATACATGATTTAACTTCAAATCAGTGCGAAGTAGAAGGCTTAGCTTCAAATCCATGCGAATCTAATGGTTCGGCTTCAAATACTTGCGAAATGCATGATTTAGCTTCAAATCAATACGATATAGAAGGCTTAGCTTCAAATCCATGCAAAACACGTGATTTAGGATCCAATCAATGCGAAGTAGAAGGCTTAGCTTCAAATCCATGCGAAACAAACGGATTAGATTCAAATACGTGCGATATAAATGATACAGCTTCAAATACAGGAGAAACAAACGAGTTAGCTTCAAATCCATGCAAACACACGATTCAGATTCAATTCAATGCCAAGTAGAAGGCTTAGCTTCAAATCCATGCGAATCTAATGGTTCGGCTTCAAATACTTGTGAAAGACATGATTTAGTTTCAACTGCATGCGAAACACATTATTTAGGTGCAAATCAGTGCCAAGCAGAAGGCTCAGGTTCAAAGCCATGCGATTCAATTGGTTCATCTTCAAATACTTGTGAAAGACATGATTTAGCTTCAACTGCATGCGAAACAAACGAGTTACCTTCAAATCCACGCGAAACACATGATTTAGCTTCAAATCAATGCGATGTAGAAGGCTTAGCTTCAAATCCATGCAAACCACGTGATTTAGGATCCAATCAATGCGAAGTAGAAGGCTTAGCTTCAAATCCATGCGAATCAATTGTTTAGCTGCAAATACTTGTGATATACATGATTTAGTTTCAACTGCATGCGAAACAAACGAGTTAGCTTCAAATCCATTCGAAACACATTATTTAGCGTCAAATCAATGCGAAGTAGAAGGCAGAGCTTCAAATCCATGCGATACAAATGGTTTAGCTTCAAATACTTGTGATATACATGATTTAGCTTCAACTGCATTCGAAGCAAACGAGTTAGCTCCAAATCCACGCGAAACACATGATTTAACTTCAAATCAGTGCGAAGTAGATGACTTAGCTTCAAATCCATGCGAATCTAATGGTTCGGCTTCAAATACTTGTGAAAAGCATGAATTGGCTTCAACTGCATGCGAAACAACGAGTTACCTTCAAATCCACGCGAAACACATAATTTAGCTTCAAATCAATGCGAAGTAGCAGGTTTAGCTTGAAATCCATGCGAAATGATTGAGCTTCCTACACTTGGGATATAGGTGATATAGCTTCACCTGCATGCGAAACAAATAAGTTACATTCAAATCCAAGCGAAACACATAATTTAGCTTCAAATCAATGCGATGTAGAAGGTTTAGATTCAAATCTGAGCACAACAAATGACTCATCTTCAAATACTCTCGATATTGGTGATATAGCTTCAAATGCAGACGAAACACACGATTAGCTTCAAATCCATGCGAAACAAATGATTTAGTTTCAAGTCAATTCTTAGTAGAAGGCTTGGCTTCAAATCCATGCGATACAAATGATTTATTTTGAAGCACTTAGGATATAAGTGATATAGATTCAAATGCAGACGAATCAAACGAGTTAGCTTCAAAATGCATGCGATACACATGATTTAGATTCAAATCAATGCGATGTAGATGTCCTAGCTTCAAATCCATGCGAAACACATGATTTAGCTTCAAATCAATTTCGAAGTAGAAGGCTTTGCTTCAAATCCAAGCGAGACACATGATTTAGCTTCAATCAGTGCGAAGTAGAAGGCTCAGCTTCAAATCGATGCGAATCTAATAGTCCGGCATCAAATTCTTGTGAAATACATGATTTAGCTTCAACTGCATGTGAAACAAACGTGTTAGCTTCAAATCGAAGCGAAACAGATGATTTAGCTTCAAATCAATGCGAAGTAGAAGGCGTAGCTTCAAATCCATGCGAAACAAATGGTTTAGCGTCAAATAGTTGTGATATACGTTATTTAGATTTAACAGTATGCGCAACGAACGAGTTAGCTTCAAATCCATGCGAAACACATGATTTAGCTGCAAATCAATGCGATGTAGAAGGTTTAGCTCCAAATACATGCGAAACAAATGATTGAGCTTCAAACACTTGGGATAAAGGTGATATAGCCTCAACTGCATACGAAACAAACGAGTTACCATCAAATCCACGCGAATCACATGAATTGGTTCAAATGAATGCGATGTAGAAGGTTTAGATTCAAATCCAAGCGAAACACACGATTTAGCTTCAAATACTTGCGATATAAGTGATATAGATTCAAATACAGACGAAACGAACGAGTTAGCTTCAAATCCATGCGAAACACATGATTCATTTGCAAATCAATGCGATGTAGAAGGTTCAGCTTCAAATCCATGCAAAACACGTGATTTAGCTTCCAATTATTGCGAAGTAGAAGGCTTCGCTTCAAATCCATGCAAAACAAATGGTTTAGCTACAAATCCATGCGAAACACATGATTTAGCTTCAAATCAATGCGATGTAAAAGGTTTAGCTTCAAATCCATGCGATACACAAGATTTAGCTTCAAATCAATTCGATATAGAAGGTTCAGCTACAAATCCAAGCGAAACAGATGATTTAACTTCAAATCAATGCGAAGTAGAAGGCGTAGCTTCAAATCCATGCGGAACAAATGGTTATGCTTCAAAAACATGTGATATATGTGATATAGATTCAACTGCAGGCGAAACAAACGAGATAGCTTCAAATCCATGCAAAACACATGATTAAGCTTCAAAACAATGGGAAGTAGAAGGCTTAGCTTCAAATCCATGCGAAACACACGATTTAGCTTCAAATCAATGCGATGTAGAAGGTTTAGCTTCAAATCCATGCAAAACACGTGATTTAGCTTCTAATTAATGCGAAGTAGAAGGCTTAGCTTCCAATCCATGCGAAACAAATGGTTTAGCTTCAAATACTTGTGATATACGTTATTTAGATTTAACTGCATGCGCATCGAACGAGTTAGCTTCAAATCCATGCGAAACACATGATTTAGCTGGAAATCAATGCGATGTAGGAGGTTTAGCTTCAAATCCATGCGAAACAAATGATTTAGCATCAAATACTTGTGAATATAAGTGATATAGCTACAAATGCAGGCGAAACAAACGAGTTAGCTTCAGATCCATGCGAAACACATGATTTAGCTTCAAATCAATTTCGAAGTAGAAGGCTTTGCTTCAAATCCAAGCGAGACACATGATTTCGCTTCAATCAGTGCGAAGTAGAAGGCTCAGCTTCAAATCGATGCGAATCTAATAGTCCGGCATCAAATTCTTGTGAAATACATGATTTAGCTTCAACTGCATGTGAAACAAACGTGTTAGCTTCAAATCGAAGCGAAACAGATGATTTAGCTTCAAATCAATGCGAAGTAGAAGGCGTAGCTTCAAATCCGTGCGGAACAAATGGTTATGCTTCAAAAACTTGTGATATAAGTGATATAGATTCAACTGCATGCGAAACGAACGAGTTACCTTCAAATCCACGCGAAACACATGAGTTAGCTTCAAATCAATGCGATGTAGAAGGTTTAGCATCAAATCCATGAGATACAAATGATTGAGCTTCAAGCACTTGGGATAAAGGTGATATAGCTTCAACTGCATGCGAAACAAACGAGTTACCTTCAAATCCAAGCGAAACACATGATTTACCTTCAACTGAATGCGATGTAGAAGGTTTAGCTTCAAATCCAAGCGAAACACATATGATTTAGCTTCAAATACTTGCGATATAAATGAAGTAACTTCAAATGCTGAGGATACAATCATGTTAGCTTCAAATCCATGCAAAACACATGATTAAGCTTCAAATCCATGGGCAACACATGATTTAGGTTCATTGTCATGGTAAACACATGATTTAGCTTCACATACATGCGAAACAAATGGTTTAGCTTCAAATACTTGTCATATATATGATATATCTCCAACTGCATGCGAAACAAACGAGTTAGCTTAAAATCCATGCGAAGGACATGATTCAGGATCAAATCAGTGTGAAGTAGAAGGCTTACCATCAAATCCCATGCGAATCAAATGGTTTAGATTCAAATACTTGTGATATACATGACTTAGCTTCAACTGCATTCGACACAAACGAGTTAGCTTCAAATCCAAGCGAGACACATGATTTAGCTTCAATCAGTGCGAAGTAGAAGGCTCAGCTTCAAATCGATGCGAATCTAATAGTCCGGCATCAAATTCTTGTGAAATACATGATTTAGCTTCAAATCCATGCGAAACACACGATTTAGCTTCAAATCAATGCGATGTAGAAGGTTTAGCTTCAAATCCATGCAAAACACGTGATTTAGCTTCTAATTAATGCGAAGTAGAAGGCTTAGCTTCCAATCCATGCGAAACAAATGGTTTAGCTTCAAATACTTGTGATATGCGTTATTTAGATTTAACTGCATGCGCATCGAACGAGTTAGCTTCAAATCCATGCGAAACACATGATTTAGCTGGAAATCAATGCGATGTAGGAGGTTTAGCTTCAAATCCATGCGAAACAAATGATTTAGCATCAAATACTTGTGAATATAAGTGATATAGCTACAAATGCAGGCGAAACAAACGAGTTAGCTTCAGATCCATGCGAAACACATGATATAGCTTCAAATCAATTTCGAAGTAGAAGGCTTTGCTTCAAATCCAAGCGAGACACATGATTTCGCTTCAATCAGTGCGAAGTAGAAGGCTCAGCTTCAAATCGATGCGAATCTAATGATTGAGCTTCAAACACTTGGGATAAAGGTGATATAGCCTCAACTGCATACGAAACAAACGAGTTACCATCAAATCCACGCGAATCACATGAATTGGTTCAAATGAATGCGATGTAGAAGGTTTAGATTCAAATCCAAGCGAAACACACGATTTAGCTTCAAATACTTGCGATATAAGTGATATAGATTCAAATACAGACGAAACGAACGAGTTAGCTTCAAATCCATGCGAAACACATGATTCATTTGCAAATCAATGCGATGTAGAAGGTTCAGCTTCAAATCCATGCAAAACACGTGATTTAGCTTCCAATTATTGCGAAGTAGAAGGCTTCGCTTCAAATCCATGCAAAACAAATGGTTTAGCTACAAATCCATGCGAAACACATGATTTAGCTTCAAATCAATGCGATGTAAAAGGTTTAGCTTCAAATCCATGCGATACACAAGATTTAGCTTCAAATCAATTCGATATAGAAGGTTCAGCTACAAATCCAAGCGAAACAGATGATTTAACTTCAAATCAATGCGAAGTAGAAGGCGTAGCTTCAAATCCATGCGGAACAAATGGTTATGCTTCAAAAACATGTGATATATGTGATATAGATTCAACTGCAGGCGAAACAAACGAGATAGCTTCAAATCCATGCAAAACACATGATTAAGCTTCAAAACAATGGGAAGTAGAAGGCTTAGCTTCAAATCCATGCGAAACACACGATTTAGCTTCAAATCAATGCGATGTAGAAGGTTTAGCTTCAAATCCATGCAAAACACGTGATTTAGCTTCTAATTAATGCGAAGTAGAAGGCTTAGCTTCCAATCCATGCGAAACAAATGGTTTAGCTTCAAATACTTGTGATATACGTTATTTAGATTTAACTGCATGCGCATCGAACGAGTTAGCTTCAAATCCATGCGAAACACATGATTTAGCTGGAAATCAATGCGATGTAGGAGGTTTAGCTTCAAATCCATGCGAAACAAATGATTTAGCATCAAATACTTGTGAATATAAGTGATATAGCTACAAATGCAGGCGAAACAAACGAGTTAGCTTCAGATCCATGCGAAACACATGATTTAGCTTCAAATCAATTTCGAAGTAGAAGGCTTTGCTTCAAATCCAAGCGAGACACATGATTTCGCATCAATCAGTGCGAAGTAGAAGGCTCAGCTTCAAATCGATGCGAATCTAATAGTCCGGCATCAAATTCTTGTGAAATACATGATTTAGCTTCAACTGCATGTGAAACAAACGTGTTAGCTTCAAATCGAAGCGAAACAGATGATTTAGCTTCAAATCAATGCGAAGTAGAAGGCGTAGCTTCAAATCCGTGCGGAACAAATGGTTATGCTTCAAAAACTTGTGATATAAGTGATATAGATTCAACTGCAGGCGAAACGAACGAGTTACCTTCAAATCCACGCGAAACACATGAGTTAGCTTCAAATCAATGCGATGTAGAAGGTTTAGCATCAAATCCATGCGATACAAATGATTGAGCTTCAAGCACTTGGGATAAAGGTGATATAGCTTCAACTGCATGCGAAACAAACGAGTTACCTTCAAATCCAAGCGAAACACATGATTTACCTTCAACTGAATGCGATGTAGAAGGTTTAGCTTCAAATCCAAGCGAAACACATATGATTTAGCTTCAAATACTTGCGATATAAATGAAGTAACTTCAAATGCTGAGGATACAATCATGTTAGCTTCAAATCCATGCAAAACACATGATTAAGCTTCAAATCCATGGGCAACACATGATTTAGGTTCATTGTCATGGTAAACACATGATTTAGCTTCACATACATGCGAAACAAATGGTTTAGCTTCAAATACTTGTCATATATATGATATATCTCCAACTGCATGCGAAACAAACGAGTTAGCTTAAAATCCATGCGAAGGACATGATTCAGGATCAAATCAGTGTGAAGTAGAAGGCTTACCATCAAATCCCATGCGAATCAAATGGTTTAGATTCAAATACTTGTGATATACATGACTTAGCTTCAACTGCATTCGACACAAACGAGTTAGCTTCAAATCCAAGCGAGACACATGATTTAGCTTCAATCAGTGCGAAGTAGAAGGCTCAGCTTCAAATCGATGCGAATCTAATAGTCCGGCATCAAATTCTTGTGAAATACATGATTTAGCTTCAAATCCATGCGAAACACACGATTTAGCTTCAAATCAATGCGATGTAGAAGGTTTAGCTTCAAATCCATGCAAAACACGTGATTTAGCTTCTAATTAATGCGAAGTAGAAGGCTTAGCTTCCAATCCATGCGAAACAAATGGTTTAGCTTCAAATACTTGTGATATGCGTTATTTAGATTTAACTGCATGCGCATCGAACGAGTTAGCTTCAAATCCATGCGAAACACATGATTTAGCTGGAAATCAATGCGATGTAGGAGGTTTAGCTTCAAATCCATGCGAAACAAATGATTTAGCATCAAATACTTGTGAATATAAGTGATATAGCTACAAATACAGGCGATACAAACGAGTTAGCTTCAGATCCATGCGAAACACATGATATAGCTTCAAATCAATTTCGAAGTAGAAGGCTTTGCTTCAAATCCAAGCGAGACACATGATTTCGCTTCAATCAGTGCGAAGTAGAAGGCTCAGCTTCAAATCGATGCGAATCTAATAGTCCGGCATCAAATTCTTGTGAAATACATGGTTTAGCTTCAACTGCATGTGAAACAAACGTGTTAGCTTCAAATCGAAGCGAAACAGATGATTTAGCTTCAAATCAATGCGAAGTAGAAGGCGTAGCTTCAAATCCGTGCGGAACAAATGGTTATGCTTCAAAAACTTGTGATATAAGTGATATAGATTCAACTGCAGGCGAAACGAACGAGTTACCTTCAACTCAACGCGAAACACATGATTTAGCTTCAAATCAATGCGATGTAGAAGGTTTAGCCGCAAATCCATGCGATAGACAAGATTTAGCTTCAAATCAATGCGATGTAGAAAGTTCAGCTTCAAATCCATGCGACGCACATGATTTAGCTTCAAATACTTGCGATATAAGTGATGTAGCTTCAAAATCTGGAGGAACAAACGAGGTAGCTTCAATTTCATGCGAAACAAATGATTTAGCTTCAAATCAATGCGAAGTAGAGGTCTTAGCTTCAAATCCATGCGAAACAAATGGTTTAGTTACAAATACTTGTGATATACACTATTTAGCTACAACTGCATGCGAAACAAACGAGTTAGCTTCAAATACATGGGAAACACATGATTTAGCTTCAAATCAATGCGATGTAGAAGGTTTAGCATCAATTCCATGCGATACAAATGATTGAGCTTCAAACACTTGGGATAAAGGTGATATAGCTTCAACTGCATGCGAAACAAACGAGTTACCTTCAAATCCACGCGAAACACATGATTTAGCTTCAAATCAAATTGATGTAGAAGGCTTAGCTTCAAATCCATGCAAAACACGTGATTTAGGATCCAATCAATACGAAGTAGAAGTCTTAGCTTCAAATCCATGCGATACAAATGGTTTAGCTTCAAATACTTGCGATATAAATGATACAGCTTCAAATACAGGAGAAACGAACGAGTTAGCTTCAAATCCATGCAAAACACACGATTTAGCTTCAATTCAATGCCAAGTAGAAGGCTTAGGTTCAAATCCATGCGAATCAATTGTTTAGCTGCAAATACTTGTGATATACATGAATTAGTTTTAACTGCATGCGAAACAAACGAGTTAGCTTCAAATCCATTCGAAACACAATATTTAGCGTCAAATCAATGCGAAGTAGAAGGCAGAGCTTCAAATCCATGCGATACAAATGGTGTAGCTTCAAATACGTGTGATATACATGATTTAGCTTCAACTGCATTCGAAGCATACGAGTTAGCTCCAAATCCAGGCGAAACACATGATTTAACTTCAAATCAGTGCGAAGTAGAAGGCTTAGCTTCAAATCCATGCGAATCTAATGGTTCGGCTTCAAATACTTGCGAAATGCATGATTTAGCTTCAAATCAATACGATGTAGAAGGCTTAGCTTCAAATCCATGCAAAACACGTGACTTAGGATCCAATCAATGCGAAGTAGAAGGCTTAGCTTCAAATCCATGCGAAACAAACGGATTAGATTCAAATACGTGCGATATAAATGATACAGCTTCAAATACAGGAGAAACAAACGAGTTAGCTTCAAATCCATGCAAACACACGATTTAGATTCAATTCAATGCCAAGTAGAAGGCTTAGCTTCAAATCCATGCGAATCTAATGGTTCGGCTTCAAATACTTGTGAAAGACATGATTTAGTTTCAACTGCATGCGAAACACATTATTTAGGTGCAAATCAGTGCCAAGCAGAAGGCTCAGGTTCAAAGCCATGCGATTCAATTGGTTCATCTTCAAATACTTGTGAAAGACATGATTTAGCTTCAACTGCATGCGAAACAAACGAGTTACCTTCAAATCCACGCGAAACACATGATTTAGCTTCAAATCAATGCGATGTAGAAGGCTTTCTTCAAATCCATGCAAACCACGTGATTTAGGATCCAATCAATGCGAAGTAGAAGGCTTAGCTTCAAATCCATGCGAATCAATTGTTTAGCTGCAAATACTTGTGATATACATGATTTAGTTTCAACTGCATGCGAAACAAACGAGTTAGCTTCAAATCCATTCGAAACACATTATTTAGCGTCAAATCAATGCGAAGTAGAAGGCAGAGCTTCAAATCCATGCGATACAAATGGTTTAGCTTCAAATACTTGTGATATACATGATTTAGCTTCAACTGCATTCGAAGCAAACGAGTTAGCTCCAAATCCACGTGAAACACATGATTTAACTTCAAATCAGTGCGAAGTAGATGACTTAGCTTCAAATCCATACGAATCTAATGGTTCGGCTTCAAATACTTGTGAAATGCATGAATTAGCTTCAACTGCATGCGAAACAACGAGTTACCTTCAAATCCACGCGAAACACATACTTTAGCTTCAAATCAATGCGAAGTAGCAGGTTTAGCTTGAAATCCATGCGAAATGATTGAGCTTCCTACACTTGGGATATAGGTGATATAGCTTCACCTGCATGCGAAACAAATAAGTTACATTCAAATCCAAGCGAAACACATAATTTAGCTTCAAATCAATGCGACGTAGAAGGATTAGCTTCAAATCCAAGCGAAACACATGATTTAGCTTCCAATACTTGCGATATAAGTGATATAGTTTCAAATGCAGGAGAAACGAAAGAGTTAGCTTCAAATCCATGCGAAACACATGATTCTGCTGCAAATCAATGCGATGTAGAAGGCTTATCTTCAAATCCATGCAAAACACGTGATTTAGGATCCAATCAATGCGAAGTAAAAGGCTTAGCTTCAAATCCATGCGAAACAAATGCTTTAGCTTCAAATACTTGAGTCATAAATGATATAGCTTCAAATACAGGAGAAACAAACGAGTTAGCTTCAAATCCATGCGAAACACATAATTTAGCTTCAAATCAATGCGAGGTAGTAGGTTT
Source organism: Megalopta genalis (assembly GCF_051020955.1). Lineage (NCBI taxonomy): Eukaryota > Metazoa > Arthropoda > Insecta > Hymenoptera > Halictidae > Megalopta > Megalopta genalis. Next base: position 107,608 of record NW_027476497.1, on the reverse strand, counting down.
AGCTTCAAATCCATGCGAAACAAATGATTGAGCTTCCTACACTTGGGATATAGGTGATATAGCTTCAACTGCATGCCAAACAAATGAGTTACATTCAAATCCAAGCGAAACACATAAATTAGCTTCAAATCAATGCGATGTAGAAGGTTTAGCTTCAAATCCATGCCAAACACATGATTTAGCTTCAATTCCATGGGATGTAGAAGGTTTAGCTTCAAATCCATGCGAAACACATTATTTAGGTGCAAATCATTGCGAAGTAGAAGGCTCAGGTTCAAAGCCTTGCGATTCAAATGGTTCATCTTCAAATACTTGTGAAAGACATGATTTAGCTTCAACTGCATGCGAAACAAACGAGTTACCTTCAAATCGACGCGAAACACATGATTTAGCTTCAAATCAATGCGATGTAGAAGGTATAGCTTCACATCCATGCGAAACAAATGATTTACCTTCATATACTTGCGGTATAAGTGATATAGCTTCAAATGCAGGCGAAACAAATGAGTTAGCTTCAAATCCGTGCGAGACACATGATTTTGCTTCAAATCAAAGCGAAGTAGAAGGCTTATCTTCAAACCCATGCGAAACACATTATTTGCCGTCAAATAATTGCGGTATAAATGAAATAGCGTCATATGCAGGCGAATCAAACGAGTTAACTTCAAATCCATGTAGAACACAAGATTTAGCTTCCAATCAATGCGAAGGAGAAGTCTTAGCTTCAAATCCATGCGAAACACATGATTTAGCAACAAATCAATGTCATGTAGAAGGTTTAGCTTCAAATCCATGAGAAACACATGAATTAGCTTCAAATCAATGCGATGAAGAAGGTGTAGCTTCAAATCCGCCCGAAACAAATGATTTAGCTTCAAATACTTGCGATATAAGTGATATAGCTTCAAATGCAGGCGAAACAAAAGAGTTAGCGTTAAATCCAAGCGAAACAGATGGTTTAACTTCAAATCAATGCGAAGTAGAAGGCGTAGCTTCAAATCCATGCGGAACAAATGGTTATGCTTCAAAAACTTGTGATATATGTGATATAGATTCAACTGCAGGCGAAACGAACGAGATAGTTTCAAATCCATGCGAAACATATGATTTAGCTTCAAATCCATGGGATGTAGAAGGTTTAGCTTCAAATCCATGCGAAACATATGATTGAGCTTCAAAGACTTGGGATATAGGTGGTCTATCTTCAACTGCATGCGAAACAAACGAGTTACATTCAAATCCAAGCGAAACACATAAATTAGCTTCAAATCAATGCGATGTAGAAGGTTTAGCTTCAAATCCATGCCAAACACATGATTTAGCTTCAATTCCATGGGATGTAGAAGGTTTAGCTTCAAATCCATGCGAAACACATGATTTAGCTTCAAATACTTGCGATATAAGTGTTATAGTTTCAAATGCAGGAGAAACGAACGAGTTAGCTTCAAATCCATGCGAAACACATGATTCAGCTGCAAATCAATGCTATGTAGAAGGCTTAGATTCAAATCCATGTAAAACACGTGATTTAGGATCCAATCAATGCGAAGTAGAAGGCTTAGCTTCAAATCCATGCGAAACAAATGCTTTAGCTTCAAATACTTGCGATATCAATGATATAGCTTCAAATACAGGAGAAACAAACGAGTTAGCTTCAAATCCATGCAAAACACACGATTTAGCTTCAATTCAATGCCAAGTAGAAGGCGAAGCTTCAAATCCATGCGAATCAATTGTTTAGCTGCAAATACTTGTGATATACATGATTTAGTTTTAACTGCATGCGAAACAAACGAGTTAGCTTCAAATCCATTCGAAACACAATATTTAGCGTCAAATCAATGCGAAGTAGAAGGCAGAGCTTCAAATCCATGCGATACAAATGGTGTAGATTCAAATACTTGTGATATACATGATTTAGCTTCAACTGCAATCGAAGCAAACGAGTTAGCTCCAAATCCAGGCGAAACACATGATTTAACCTCAAATCAGTGCGATGTAGAAGGCTTAGCTTCAAATCCATGCAAAACGCGTGATTTAGGATCCAATCAACGCGAAGTAGAAGGCTCAGCTTCAAATCCATGCGAAACAAATGGTATAGCTTCAAATACGTGCGATATAAATGATACAGCTTCAAATACAGGAGAAACAAACGAGTTAGATTCAAATCCATGCAAACACACGATTTAGATTCAATTCAATGCCAAGTAGAAGGCTTAGCTTCAAATCCATGCGAATCTAATGGTTCGGCTTCAAATACTTGTGAAAGACATGATTTGGCTTAAACTGCATGCGAAACAAACGAGTTACCTTCAAATCCACGCGAAACACATAATTTAGCTTCAAATCAATGCGAAGTAGCAAGTTTAGCTTCAAATCCATGCGAAACAAATGATTGAGATTCCTACACTTGGGATATAGGTGATATAGCTTCAACTGCATGCGAAACAAATGAGTTACATTCAAATCCACGCCAAACACATAATTTAGCTTCAAATCAATGCGATGTAGAAGGTTTAGCTTCAAATCCATGCCAAACACATGATTTAGCTTCAATTCCATGGGATGTAGAAGGTTTAGCTTCAAATCCATGCGAAACACATTATTTAGGTGCAAATCAGTGCGAAGTAGAAGGCTCAGGTTCAAAGCCATGCGATTCAAATGGTTCATCTTCATATACTTGTGAAAGACATGATTTAGCTTCAACTGCATGCGAAACAAACGAGTAACCTTCAAATCCACGCGAAACACATTATTTAGCTTCAAATCAATGCGATGTAGAAGGCTTAGCTTCAAATCCATGCAAAACACGTGATTTAGGATCCAATCAATGCGAAGTAGAAGGCTTAGCATCATATCCATGCGATACAAATGGCTTAGCTTCAAATACTTGCGATATAAATGATACAGCTTCAAATACAGGAGAAACGAACGAGTTAGCTTCAAATCCATGCAAAACACACGATTTAGCTTCAATTCAATGCCAAGTAGAAGGCTTAGGTTCAAATCCATGCGAATCAATTGTTTAGCTGCAAATACTTGTGATATACATGATTTAGTTTTAACTGCATGCGAAACAAACGAGTTAGCTTCAAATCCATTCGAAACTCAATATTTAGCGTCAAATCAATGCGAAGTAGAAGGCAGAACTTCAAATCCATGCGATACAAATGGTGTAGCTACAAATACTTGTGATATACATGATTTAGCTTCAACTGCATTCGAAGCATACGAGTTAGCTCCAAATCCAGGCGAAATACATGATTTAACTTCAAATCAGTGCGAAGTAGAAGGCTTAGCTTCAAATCCATGCGAATCTAATGGTTCGGCTTCAAATACTTGCGAAATGCATGATTTAGCTTCAAATCAATACGATATAGAAGGCTTAGCTTCAAATCCATGCAAAACACGTGATTTAGGATCCAATCAATGCGAAGTAGAAGGCTTAGCTTCAAATCCATGCGAAACAAACGGATTAGATTCAAATACGTGCGATATAAATGATACAGCTTCAAATACAGGAGAAACAAACGAGTTAGCTTCAAATCCATGCAAACACACGATTCAGATTCAATTCAATGCCAAGTAGAAGGCTTAGCTTCAAATCCATGCGAATCTAATGGTTCGGCTTCAAATACTTGTGATATACATGATTTAGCTTCAACTGCATTCGAAGCAAACGAGTTAGCTCCAAATCCACGCGAAACACATGATTTAACTTCAAATCAGTGCGAAGTAGATGACTTAGCTTCAAATCCATGCGAATCTAATGGTTCGGCTTCAAATACTTGTGAAATGCATGAATTGGCTTCAACTGCATGCGAAACAACGAGTTACCTTCAAATCCACGCGAAACACATAATTTAGCTTCAAATCAATGCGAAGTAGCAGGTTTAGCTTGAAATCCATGCGAAATGATTGAGCTTCCTACACTTGGGATATAGGTGATATAGCTTCACCTGCATGCGAAACAAATAAGTTACATTCAAATCCAAGCGAAACACATAATTTAGCTTCAAATCAATGCGATGTAGAAGGTTTAGATTCAAATCTGAGCACAACAAATGACTCATCTTCAAATACTCTCGATATTGGTGATATAGCTTCAAATGCAGACGAAACACACGATTAGCTTCAAATCCATGCGAAACAAATGATTTAGTTTCAAGTCAATTCTTAGTAGAAGGCTTGGCTTCAAATCCATGCGATACAAATGATTTATTTTGAAGCACTTAGGATATAAGTGATATAGATTCAAATGCAGACGAATCAAACGAGTTAGCTTCAAAATGCATGCGATACACATGATTTAGATTCAAATCAATGCGATGTAGAAGGTTTATCTTCAAATCCATGCCGCACAAACGATTGAGCTTCAATCACTTCGGTTATAGGTGATATAGCTTCAGCTGCATGCAAAACAAACGAGTTAGCTTCAAGTTTATGCGAAACACATGATTTATCTGCAAATTAATGCGATGTATGAGGTTTAGCTTCAAATCCATGCGACACAAATGATTTAGCATCAGATACTTGCGATATAATTGACATAGCTTCAAATGCATGCGAATCAAATGGTTCAGCTACAAATCCATGCAAAACACGTGATTTAGATTCCAATCAATGCAAAGTAGAAGGCCTAGCTTCAAATCCATGCAAAACAAATGATTTAGCTTCAAATACTTGCGATATAAATGACACAGCTTCATATGCAGTCGAAACGAACGAGTTAGCTTCAACTCCATGCGATGCACATGATTTTGATGCAAATCAATGCAACGTAGCAGGTTTAGCTTCAAATCCATGCAAAACAAACGACATAGCATCAGATACTTGCGATATAACTGATATAGCTCCAAATGCAGATGAATCAAACGAGTTAGCTGCAAAATCCAAGCGAAACACATGATCTAGCTTGATATCAATGCGAAGTAGAAGGCTTAGCTTCACATCCATGCGAATTAAATGGATTAGCTCCAAATACTTCGGATATACATGATTTAGCTTCAACTGCAGGCGAAACAAACGAGTTAGCTTCAAATCCAAGCGACAGAACAGATTTAACATCAAATACTTGCGATATGAGTGATATAGCTTCAAATGCAGTCGAAACAACCGAGTTAGCTTCAAATCCATGCGAAACACATGATTTAAATGCAAATCAATGCGACGTAGAAGCCTTAGCTTCAAATCCATGAGGAACAAATGATTTAGCTTCAAATAATTGTGATATAAGTGATATAGATTCAACTGCAGGCGTAACAAACGAGTTAGCTTCAAATACGTGCGAAACATATGATTTAGCTTCAAATCACTGCGACCTAGATGTCCTAGCTTCAAATCCATGCGAAACACATGATATAGCTTCAAATCAATTTCGAAGTAGAAGGCTTTGCTTCAAATCCAAGCGAGACACATGATTTCGCTTCAATCAGTGCGAAGTAGAAGGCTCAGCTTCAAATCGATGCGAATCTAATAGTCCGGCATCAAATTCTTGTGAAATACATGATTTAGCTTCAACTGCATGTGAAACAAACGTGTTAGCTTCAAATCGAAGCGAAACAGATGATTTAGCTTCAAATCAGTGCGAAGTAGAAGGCGTAGCTTCAAATCCATGCGAAACAAATGGTTTAGCGTCAAATAGTTGTGATATACGTTATTTAGATTTAACAGTATGCGCAACGAACGAGTTAGCTTCAAATCCATGCGAAACACATGATTTAGCTGCAAATCAATGCGATGTAGAAGGTTTAGCTCCAAATACATGCGAAACAAATGATTGAGCTTCAAACACTTGGGATAAAGGTGATATAGCCTCAACTGCATACGAAACAAACGAGTTACCATCAAATCCACGCGAATCACATGAATTGGTTCAAATGAATGCGATGTAGAAGGTTTAGATTCAAATCCAAGCGAAACACACGATTTAGCTTCAAATACTTGCGATATAAGTGATATAGATTCAAATACAGACGAAACGAACGAGTTAGCTTCAAATCCATGCGAAACACATGATTCATTTGCAAATCAATGCGATGTAGAAGGTTCAGCTTCAAATCCATGCAAAACACGTGATTTAGCTTCCAATTATTGCGAAGTAGAAGGCTTCGCTTCAAATCCATGCAAAACAAATGGTTTAGCTACAAATCCATGCGAAACACATGATTTAGCTTCAAATCAATACGATGTAAAAGGTTTAGCTTCAAATCCATGCGATACACAAGATTTAGCTTCAAATCAATTCGATATAGAAGGTTCAGCTACAAATCCAAGCGAAACAGATGATTTAACTTCAAATCAATGCGAAGTAGAAGGCGTAGCTTCAAATCCATGCGGAACAAATGGTTATGCTTCAAAAACATGTGATATATGTGATATAGATTCAACTGCAGGCGAAACAAACGAGATAGCTTCAAATCCATGCAAAACACATGATTAAGCTTCAAAACAATGGGAAGTAGAAGGCTTAGCTTCAAATCCATGCGAAACACACGATTTAGCTTCAAATCAATGCGATGTAGAAGGTTTAGCTTCAAATCCATGCAAAACACGTGATTTAGCTTCTAATTAATGCGAAGTAGAAGGCTTAGCTTCCAATCCATGCGAAACAAATGGTTTAGCTTCAAATACTTGTGATATACGTTATTTAGATTTAACTGCATGCGCATCGAACGAGTTAGCTTCAAATCCATGCGAAACACATGATTTAGCTGGAAATCAATGCGATGTAGGAGGTTTAGCTTCAAATCCATGCGAAACAAATGATTTAGCATCAAATACTTGTGAATATAAGTGATATAGCTACAAATGCAGGCGAAACAAACGAGTTAGCTTCAGATCCATGCGAAACACATGATTTAGCTTCAAATCAATTTCGAAGTAGAAGGCTTTGCTTCAAATCCAAGCGAGACACATGATTTCGCTTCAATCAGTGCGAAGTAGAAGGCTCAGCTTCAAATCGATGCGAATCTAATAGTCCGGCATCAAATTCTTGTGAAATACATGATTTAGCTTCAACTGCATGTGAAACAAACGTGTTAGCTTCAAATCGAAGCGAAACAGATGATTTAGCTTCAAATCAATGCGAAGTAGAAGGCGTAGCTTCAAATCCGTGCGGAACAAATGGTTATGCTTCAAAAACTTGTGATATAAGTGATATAGATTCAACTGCAGGCGAAACGAACGAGTTACCTTCAAATCCACGCGAAACACATGAGTTAGCTTCAAATCAATGCGATGTAGAAGGTTTAGCATCAAATCCATGCGATACAAATGATTGAGCTTCAAGCACTTGGGATAAAGGTGATATAGCTTCAACTGCATGCGAAACAAACGAGTTACCTTCAAATCCAAGCGAAACACATGATTTACCTTCAACTGAATGCGATGTAGAAGGTTTAGCTTCAAATCCAAGCGAAACACATATGATTTAGCTTCAAATACTTGCGATATAAATGAAGTAACTTCAAATGCTGAGGATACAATCATGTTAGCTTCAAATCCATGCAAAACACATGATTAAGCTTCAAATCCATGGGCAACACATGATTTAGGTTCATTGTCATGGTAAACACATGATTTAGCTTCACATACATGCGAAACAAATGGTTTAGCTTCAAATACTTGTCATATATATGATATATCTCCAACTGCATGCGAAACAAACGAGTTAGCTTAAAATCCATGCGAAGGACATGATTCAGGATCAAATCAGTGTGAAGTAGAAGGCTTACCATCAAATCCCATGCGAATCAAATGGTTTAGCTACAAATCCATGCGAAACACATGATTTAGCTTCAAATCAATGCGATGTAAAAGGTTTAGCTTCAAATCCATGCGATACACAAGATTTAGCTTCAAATCAATTCGATATAGAAGGTTCAGCTACAAATCCAAGCGAAACAGATGATTTAACTTCTAATCAATGCGAAGTAGAAGGCGTAGCTTCAAATCCATGCGGAACAAATGGTTATGCTTCAAAAACATGTGATATATGTGATATAGATTCAACTGCAGGCGAAACAAACGAGATAGCTTCAAATCCATGCAAAACACATGATTAAGCTTCAAAACAATGGGAAGTAGAAGGCTTAGCTTCAAATCCATGCGAAACACACGATTTAGCTTCAAATCAATGCGATGTAGAAGGTTTAGCTTCAAATCCATGCAAAACACGTGATTTAGCTTCTAATTAATGCGAAGTAGAAGGCTTAGCTTCCAATCCATGCGAAACAAATGGTTTAGCTTCAAATACTTGTGATATACGTTATTTAGATTTAACTGCATGCGCATCGAACGAGTTAGCTTCAAATCCATGCGAAACACATGATTTAGCTGGAAATCAATGCGATGTAGGAGGTTTAGCTTCAAATCCATGCGAAACAAATGATTTAGCATCAAATTCTTGTGAAATACATGGTTTAGCTTCAACTGCATGTGAAACAAACGTGTTAGCTTCAAATCGAAGCGAAACAGATGATTTAGCTTCAAATCAATGCGAAGTAGAAGGCGTAGCTTCAAATCCGTGCGGAACAAATGGTTATGCTTCAAAAACTTGTGATATAAGTGATATAGATTCAACTGCAGGCGAAACGAACGAGTTACCTTCAACTCAACGCGAAACACATGATTTAGCTTCAAATCAATGCGATGTAGAAGGTTTAGCCGCAAATCCATGCGATAGACAAGATTTAGCTTCAAATCAATGCGATGTAGAAAGTTCAGCTTCAAATCCATGCGACGCACATGATTTAGCTTCAAATACTTGCGATATAAGTGATGTAGCTTCAAAATCTGGAGGAACAAACGAGGTAGCTTCAATTTCATGCGAAACAAATGATTTAGCTTCAAATCAATGCGAAGTAGAGGTCTTAGCTTCAAATCCATGCGAAACAAATGGTTTAGTTACAAATACTTGTGATATACACTATTTAGCTACAACTGCATGCGAAACAAACGAGTTAGCTTCAAATACATGGGAAACACATGATTTAGCTTCAAATCAATGCGATGTAGAAGGTTTAGCATCAATTCCATGCGATACAAATGATTGAGCTTCAAACACTTGGGATAAAGGTGATATAGCTTCAACTGCATGCGAAACAAACGAGTTACCTTCAAATCCACGCGAAACACATGATTTAGCTTCAAATCAAATTGATGTAGAAGGTTTAGCTTCAAATCCATGCGAAACAAATGATTGAGCTTCAAACACTTTGGATATAGGTGGTATATTTTCAACTGCATGCGAAACAAACGAGTCACCTTCACATCCACGCGAAACACATGAGTTAGCTTCAAATCAATGCGATGTAGAAGGTTTAGCATCAAATCCATGCGATACAAATGATTGAGCTTCAAACACTTGGGATAAAGGTGATATAGCTTCAACTGCATGCGAAACAAACGAGTTACCTTCAAATCCAAGCGAAACACATGATTTACGTTCAACTGAATGCGATGTAGAAGGTTTAGCTTCAAATCCAAGCGAAACACATATGATTTAGCTTCAAATACTTGCGATATAAATGAAGTAACTTCAAATGCTGAGGATACAATCATGTTAGCTTCAAATCCATGCAAAACACATGATTAAGCTTCAAATCCATGGGCAACACATGATTTAGGTTCATTGTCATGGTAAACACATGATTTAGCTTCACATACATGCGAAACAAATGGTTTAGCTTCAAATACTTGTCATATATATGATATATCTCCAACTGCATGCGAAACAAACGAGTTAGCTTAAAATCCATGCGAAGGACATGATTCAGGATCAAATCAGTGTGAAGTAGAAGGCTTACCATCAAATCCCATGCGAATCAAATGGTTTAGATTCAAATACTTGTGATATACATGACTTAGCTTCAACTGCATTCGACACAAACGAGTTAGCTTCAAATCCAAGCGAGACATATGATTTAGCTTCAATCAGTGCGAAGTAGAAGGCTCAGCTTCAAATCGATGCGAATCTAATAGTCCGGCATCAAATTCTTGTGAAATACATGATTTAGCTTCAACTGCATCTGAAACAAACGTGTTAGCTTCAAATCGAAGCGAAACAGATGATTTAGCTTCAAATCAATGCGAAATAGAAGGCGTAGCTTCAAATCCATGCGAAACAAATGGTTTAGCGTCAAATAGTTGTGATATACGTTATTTAGATTTAACAGTATGCGCAACGAACGAGTTAGCTTCAAATCCATACGAAACACATGATTTAGCTGCAAATCAATGCGATGTAGAAGGTTTAGCTCCAAATACATGCGAAACAAATGATTGAGCTTCAAACACTTGGGATGTAGGTGGTATAGCTCCAACTGCATGCGAAACAAACGAGTTACCTTCAAATCCACGCGAAACACATGAGTTAGCTTCAAATCAATGCGATGTAGAAGGTTTAGCTCCAAATACATGCGAAACAAATGATTGAGCTTCAAACAATTGGGATATAGGTGGTATAGCTCCAACTGCAGGCGAAACAAACGAGTTACCTTCAAATCCACGCGAAACACATGAGTTAGCTTCAAATCAATGCGATGTAGAAGGTTTAGCTTCAAATCCATGTGAAACAAATGATTGAGCTTCAAACACTTGGGGTAAAGGTGATATAGCCTCAACTGCATACGAAACAAACGAGTTACCATCAAATCCACGCGAATCACATGAATTGGTTCAAATGAATGCGATGTAGAAGGTTTAGATTCAAATCCAAGCGAAACACATGATTTAGCTTCAAATACTTGCGATATAAGTGATATAGATTCAAATACAGACGAAACGAACGAGTTAGCTTCAAATCCATGCGAAACACATGATTAATTTGCAAATCAATGCGATGTAGAAGGTTCAGCTTCAAATCCATGCAAAACACGTGATTTAGCTTCCAATTAATGCGAAGTAGAAGGCTTCGCTTCAAATCCATGCAAAACAAATGGTTTAGCTTCAAATCCATGCGAAACACATGATTTAGCTTCAAATCAATGCGATGTAAAAGGTTTAGCTTCAAATCCATGCGATACACAAGATTTAGCTTCAAATCAATTCGATATAGAAGGTTCAGCTACAAATCCAAGCGAAACAGATGATTTAACTTCAAATCAATGCGAAGTAGAAGGCGTAGCTTCAAATCCATGCGGAACAAATGGTTATGCTTCAAAAACATGTGATATATGTGATATAGATTCAACTGCAGGCGAAACAAACGAGATAGCTTCAAATTCATGCAAAACACATGATTAAGCTTCAAAACAATGGGAAGTAGAAGGCTTAGCTTCAAATCCATGCGAAACACACGATTTAGCTTCAAATTAATGCGATGTAGAAGGTTTAGCTTCAAATCCATGCAAAACACGTGATTTAGCTTCTAATTAATGCGAAGTAGAGGGCTTAGCTTCAAATCCATGCGAAACAAATGGTTTAGTTACAAATACTTGTGATATACACTATTTAGCTACAACTGCATGCGAAACAAACGAGTTAGCTTCAAATCCATGCGAAGGACATGATTCAGGATCGAATCAGTGTGAAGTAGAAGGCTTACCATCAAATCCCATGCGAATCAAATGGTTTAGATTCAAATACTTGTGATATACATGACTTAGCTTCAACTGCATTCGACACAAACGAGTTAGCTTCAAATCCATGCGAAACACATGATTTGGCTTCCAATACTTGCGATATAAGTGATATAGTTTCAAATGCAGGAGAAACGAACGAGTTAGCTTCAAATCCATGCGAAACACATGATTCAGCTGCAAATCAATGCGATGTAGAAGGCTTAGCTTCAAATTCATGCGAAACAAATGGTTTAGCTACAAATACTTGTGATATACATTATTTAGCTACAACTGCATGCGAAACAAACAAGTTAGCTTCAAATCCATGCGAATCACATGATTTAGCTTCAAATCAATGCGATGTAGAAGGTTTAGCTTCAAATCCAAGCGAAACACATGAATCAGCTGCAAATCAATGCGATGTAGAAGGTTTAGCTTCAAATCCATGCCAAACACATGATTTAGCTTCAAATCCATGGGATGTAGAAGGTTTAGCTTCAAATCCATGCGTAAAACATTATTTAGCTGCAAATCAGTGCGAAGTAGAAGGCTCAGGTTCAAATCGATGCGATTCAAATTGTTCATCTTCAAATACTTGTGAAAGACATGATTTCGCTTCAACTGCATGCGAAACAAACGAGTTAGTTTCAAATCAATGCGATGTAGAAAGTTTAGCTTCAAAACCATGCGACACATATGATTTAGCTTCAAATACTTGCGATATAAGTGATATAGATTCAAAAGCTGGAGGAACAAACGAGGTAGCTTCAATTCCATGCGAAACAAATGATTTAGCTTCAAATCAATGCGAAGTAGAAGGCTTAGCTTCAAATCCATGCGAAACAAATGGTTTAGCTACAAATACTCGTAATATACATTATTTAGCTACGAACTGCATGCGAAACAAACGAGTTAGCTTCAAATCAATGTGAAACACACGATTTAGCTTCAAATCAATACGAAGTAGAAGACTTAGCTTCAACTCCATGCGAAACAAATATGGTTTGGCTTCAAATACTTGCGATATAAATGAAGTAACTTCAAATGCAGAGGATACAATCAAGTTAGCTTCAAAACCATGCAAAACACATGATCAAGCTTCAAATCCATGGGCAACAAATGATTTAGGTTCATTGTCATGGTAAACACATGATTTAGCTTCACATAAATGCGAAACAAATGGTTTAGCTTCAAATACTTGAAATATACATGATATAGCTTCAACTGCATGCGAAACAAACGAGTTACCTTCTAATCCACGCGAAACACATGATTTAGCTTCAAATCAATGCGAAGTAGATAGCTTAGATTCAAATCCATGCGAATCAAATGCTTTAGCTTCAAATATTTGTGATATAAGTGATATAGCTTCAAATGTAGACGAATCAAACGACTTAGCGTCAGAATCCATGCCATACACATGATTTAGCTTCAAATCAATGCGAAGTAGAAGGCTTAGCTTCAAATCCATGCGAAACAAATGGTTTAGCTACAAATACTTGTAATATACATTATTTAGCAACGAACTGCATGCGAAACAAACGAGTTAGCTTCAAGTCCATGCGAAACACATGATTTAGCTGGAAATCAATGCGATGTAGAAGGTTTAGCTTCAAAACCATGCGAAACAAATGATTGAGCTTAAAAACACTTGGGATATAGGTGGTATAGCTCCAACTGCATGCGAAACAAACGGGTTACCTTCAAATCCACGCGAAACACATGAGATAGCTTCAAATCAATGCGATGTAGAAGGTTTAGCTTCAAATCCATGCGAAACAAATGATTGAGCTTCAAACACTTGGGACAAAGGTGATATAGCTTCAACTGCATGCGAAACAAACGAGTTACCTTCAAATCCACGCGAAACACATGAATTGGTTCAAATGAATGCGATGTAGAAGGTTTAGCTTCAAATCCAAGCGAAACACATGATTTAGCTTCAAATAGTTGCGATATAAGTGATATAGATTCAAATACAGGCGAAACGAACGAGTTAGCTTCAAATCCATGCGAAACACATGATTCATTTGCAAATCAATGCGATGTAGAAGGTTTAGCTTCAAATCCATGCAAAACTCGTGTTTTAGCTTCCAATTAATGCGAAGTAGGAGGCTTAGCTTCAAATCCATGCGACACATATGATTTAGCTTCATATACTTGCGATATAAATGATATAGCTCCATATGCAGGCGAATCGAACGAGTTAGCTTCAAAATCCACGCGATACACATGATTTAGCTTCAAATCAATGCGATGTAGAAGGTTTAGCTTCAAATCCATGCGATACACAAGATTTAGCTTCAAATCAATTCGATGTAGAAGGTTCAGCTTCAAATCCATGCGACACATATGATTTAGCTTCAAATACTTGCGATATAAGTGATATAGCTTCAAAAGCAGGATGAACAAACGAGGTAGCTTCAATTCCATGCGAAACAAATGATTTAGCTTCAAATCAATGCGAAGTAGAAGGCTTAGCTTCAAATCCATGCGAAACAAATGGTTTAGCTACAAATACTTGTAATATACATTATTTAGCTACGAACTGCATGCGAAACAAACGAGTTAGCTTCAAATCAATGTGAAACACACGATTTAGCTTCAAATCAATACGAAGTAGAAATCTTAGCTTCAACTCCATGCGAAACAAATATGGTTTGGCTTCAAATACTTGCGATATAAATGAAGTAACTTCAAATGCAGAGGATACAATCAAGTTAGCTTCAAAACCATGCAAAACACATGATCAAGCTTCAAATCCATGGGCAACAAATGATTTAGGTTCATTGTCATGGTAAACACATGATTTAGCTTCACATAAATGCGAAACAAATGGTTTAGCTTCAAATACTTGAAATATACATGATATAGCTTCAACTGCATGCGAAACAAACGAGTTACCTTCTAATCCACGCGAAACACATGATTTAGCTTCAAATCAATGCGAAGTAGATAGCTTAGATTCAAATCCATGCGAATCAAATGCTTTAGCTTCAAATATTTGTGATATAAGTGATATAGCTTCAAATGTAGACGAATCAAACGACTTAGCGTCAGAATCCATGCCATACACATGATTTAGCTTCAAATCAATGCGAAGTAGAAGGCTTAGCTTCAAATCCATGCGAAACAAATGGTTTAGCTACAAATACTTGTAATATACATTATTTAGCAACGAACTGCATGCGAAACAAACGAGTTAGCTTCAAGTCCATGCGAAACACATGATTTAGCTGGAAATCAATGCGATGTGGAAGGTTTAGCTTCAAAACCATGCGAAACAAATGATTGAGCTTCGAACACTTGGGATATAGGTGGTATAGCTCCAACTGCATGCGAAACAAACGGGTTACCTTCAAATCCACGCGAAACACATGAGATAGCTTCAAATCAATGCGATGTAGAAGGTTTAGCTTCAAATCCATGCGAAACAAATGATTGAGCTTCAAACACTTGGGACAAAGGTGATATAGCTTCAACTGCATGCGAAACAAACGAGTTACCTTCAAATCCACGCGAAACACATGAATTGGTTCAAATGAATGCGATGAAGAAGGTTTAGCTTCAAATCCAAGCGAAACACATGATTTAGCTTCAAATAGTTGCGATATAAGTGATATAGATTCAAATACAGGCGAAACGAACGAGTTAGCTTCAAATCCATGCGAAACACATGATTCATTTGCAAATCATTGCGATGTAGAAGGTTTAGCTTCAAATCCATGCAAAACTCGTGTTTTAGCTTCCAATTAATGCGAAGTAGAAGGCTTAGCTTCAAATCCATGCGACACATATGATTTAGCTTCATATACTTGCGATATAAATGATATAGCTCCATATGCAGGCGAATCGAACGAGTTAGCTTCAAAATCCACGCGATACACACGATTTAGCTTCAAATCAATTCGATGTAGAAGGTTCAGCTTCAAATCCATGCGACACATATGATTTAGCTTCAAATACTTGCGATATAAGTGATATAGCTTCAAAAGCAGGAGGAACAAACGAGGTAGCTTCAGTTCTATGCGAAACAAATGATTTAGCTTCAAATCAATGCGAAGTAGAAAGCTTAGCTTCAAATCCATGCGAAACAAATGATTTAGCTACAAATACTTGTGATATACATTATTTAGCTACAACTGCATGCGAAACAAACGAGTTACCTTCAAATCCACGCGAAACACATGAGTTAGCTTCAAATCAATGCGATGTAGAAGGTTTAGCTTCAAATCCATGTGAAACAAATGATTGGGCTTCAAACACTTGGGTTAAAGATGATATAGCTTCAACTGCATGCGACACAAACGAGTTACCTTCAAATCCACGCGAAACACATGAATTGGTTCAAATAAATGCGATGTAGATGGTTTAGCTTCAAATCCAAGCGAAACACATGATTTAGCTTCAAATACTTGCGATATAAGTGATATAGATTCAATTACAGACGAAACGAACGAGTCAGCATAAAATCCATGCGAAACACATGATTCATTTGCAAATCAATGCGATGTAGAAGGTTCAGCTTCAAATCCATGCCATACACGTGATTTAGCTTCCAATTAATGCGAAGTAGAAGGCTTAGCTTCAAATGCATACGAAACAAATGGTTTAGCTTCAAATACTTTTGATATACGTTATTTAGATTTAACTGTATGCGCAACGAACGAGTTAGCTTCAAATCCATGCGAAACACATGATTTAGCAGCAAATCAATGCGATGTAGAAGGTTTAGCTCCAAATACATGCGAAACAAATGATTTAGCTTCAAACACTTGGGGTATATGTGATATAGCTTCAAATACAGATTAATCAAACGAGTTAGCTTCAAAATCCACTCGATACACATGATTTAGCTCCAAATACTTGCGAAATAAGTGATGTACATTCAACTGCAGGCGAAACGAACGAGTTAGCTTCAAATCCATGCGAAACACATGATTTAGCTTCAAATCAATGCGATGTAGTAGGTTTAGCTTCAAATCCATGCGATACACAAGATTTAGCTTCAAATCAATTCGATGTAGAAGGTTCAGCTTCAAATCCATGCGACACATATGATTTAGCTTCAAATACTTGCGATATAAGAGATATAGCTTCAAAAGCAGGAGGAACAAACGAGGTAGCTTCAGTTCTATGCGAAACAAATGATTTAGCTTCAAATCAATGCAAAGTAGAAGGCTTAGCTTCAAATCAATGCGAAACAAATGATTTAGCTACAAATACTTGTGATATACATTATTTAGCTACAACTGCATGCGAAACGAACGAGTAAGCTTCAAATCCATGCGAAACACATGATTCATTTGCAAATCAATGCGATGTAGAAGGTTCAGCTTCAAATTCATTCCATACACGTGATTTAGCTTCCAATTAATGCGAAGTAGAAGGCTTAGCTTCAAATGCATGCGAAACAAATGGTTTAGTTTCAAATACTTTTGATATACGTTATTTAGATTTAACTGTATGCGCAACGAACGAGTTAGCTTCAAATCCATGCGAAACACATGATTTAGCAGCAAATCAATGCGATGTAGAAGGTTTAGCTCCAAATACATGCGAAACAAATGGTTTAGCTTCAAATACTTTTGATATACGTTATTTAGATTTAACTGTATGCGCAACGAACGAGTTGGCTTCAAATCCATGCGAAACACATGATTTAGCAGCAAATGAATGCGATGTAGACGGTTTAGCTTCAAATCCATGCGACACAAATGATTTAGCATCAGATTCATGCGATATAAGTGATATAGCTTCAAATGAATGCGAAACAAACGAGGTAGCTTCAAATCCATGTGAAACAAATCATTTAGCTTCAAATCCATGCGAAACACATGATTTAGCTGCAAATTAATGCGATGTATAAGGTCTAGCTTCAAATCCATGCGAAACAAATGATTTGGCTTCTGATACTTGCGATATAAGTGATATAGCTTCAAATGCAGTCGAAACAACCGAGTTAGCTTCAAATCCATGCGAAACACATGATTTATATGCAAATCAATGCGACGTAGAAGTCTTAGCTTCAAATCCATGCGGAACAAATGATTTAGCTTCAAATAATTGTGATATAAGTGATATAGATTCAACTGCAGGCGTAACAAACGAGTTAGCTTCAAATACATGCGAAACATATGATTTAGCTTCAAATACTTGCGATATAATTGATATAGCTTCAAATGCAGACGAATCAAACGAGTTAGCTTCAAAAGCCATGCGATACACATGATTTAGCTTCAAGTCAATGCGAAACTCATGATTTAGCTTCAAATCACTGCGATCTAGATGTCTTAGCTTCTAATCCATGCGAAAAATATGATTTAGCTTCAAATCAATGCGAAGTAGAAGGTTTAGCTTCAAATCCGCGCGAAACAAATGATTTACAATCACATATTTGCGATATAAGTGATATAGCTTCGAATACAGGAGAGACAAATGAGTTAGCTTCAAATCCATGCGAATCACATGATTTAGCTTCAAATCAATGCGGTGTAGAAGGTGTAGCTTCAAATCCGCCCGAAACAAGTGATTTAGCTTCAAATACTTGCGATATAAGTGATATAGCTTCAAATGCTGGCGAAACAAAAGAGTTAGCGTCAAATTCATGCGAAATAATTGATTTAGCTTCAGATACTTGCGATATAAGAGATATTGCTTCAAATGCAGACGGAACAAACGAGTTAGTTTCAAATCCAAACGAAACACATGATTTAGCTACAAATCAATGCGATGTAGAAGGTTTAGTTTCAAATCCATGCGAAACAAATGATTTAGCATCAAATAATTGCGATACAAGTGATATAGCTTCAAATGCAGGCGAAACAAACCAGGGAGCTTCAATTCAATGCGAAGCACATGATTTATCTTAAAATTCAAGCGATACACATGGAATAGATTCAAATTCATGCGAAACAAATGATTTAGGTTCCGATACTTGTGATATACATTATTTAGCATCAACTGCATGCGAAACGAACGAGTTAGTTTCAACTCCATGAGAAACACATGACTTAGCTGCAAATCAATCCGAAGTAGAAGGCTCATCTTCAAATCCGTACGAAACGAATGGTTTAGCTTCAACTACTTGTGATATACTTGATTTAGCTTCAACTGCATGCGAAACAAACGAGTTAGCTTCAAATACATGCGAAACATGATTTAGCTTCAAATCCAAGCGAAACACATGATATAGCTTCAAACCAATGCGATGTAAAAGGTTTAGCTTCAAATCCGTGCGAAGCAAATGTTTTTGGCATCAAATACTTGCGATGTAAGTGATATAGCTTCAATGCAGGCCAAACAGACGAGTTAGCTTCAAATCCATGAGAAACACATGATTTAGCTTCAAGTCTATGCGAAGTAGAGGGCTTAGCATCAAATCTATGCGAAACGAATGATTTAGCGTCAAATACTTGCGAATATAATGGATACAGCTTCAAATGTATGCGAAACAAACGAGTTAGCTTCAAATACTTGCGATATAAATGAAGTAGGTTCAAAAGCTGGAAAAACGAACGAGTCAGATTCAAATCCATGCGAAACACATGATCTAGATTCATATCAATACGAAGTAGAATGCTTAGCTTCAAATCCATGCGACACAACTGATTGAGCATCAAATACATGCGATAAAAATGATATAGCTTCAAATGCAGGCGAAGCAAACGAGTTAGCTTCAAATCCAAGCGAAACACATGATTTAGCTTCAAATCAATGCGATGTAGAAGGTTTAGCTTCGAATCTGTGCGGAACAAATGATTTAGCTTCAAATACTCTCGATATTAGTGATACAGCTTCAAATGCAGACGAATCAAACGAGTTAGCTTCAAATCCATGCGAAACACATGATTTAGCTTCAAATCAATGCGATGTAGAAGGTTTAGCTTCAAATCCAAGCGAAACACATATGATTTAGCTTCAAATACTTGCGATACAAATGAAATTACTTCAAATGCTGAGGATACCATCAAGTTAGATTCAAATCCATGCAAAACACATGATTAAGCTTCAAATCCATGGGCATCACATGATTTAGGTTCATTGTCATGGTAAACACATGATTTAGCTTCACATACATGCGAAACAAATGGTTTAGCTTCTAATACTTGTCATATACATGATATAGCTCCAACTGCATGCGAAACAAACGAGTTAGCTTCAAATCCATGCGAAACAAATGATTTAGCTTCAGATACTTGCGATATAAGTGATATAGCTTCAAAAGCTGGAGGAACAAACGAGGTAGCTTCAATTCTATGCGAAGTAGAAGGCTTAGCTTCCAAATCCATGCGAAACAAATGGTTTAGCTACAAATACTTGTGATATACAATATTTAGCTACAACTGCATGCGAAACAAACGAGTTAGCTTCAAATCCAAGCGAAACACATTAGTTAGCTTCAAATCAATGCGATGTAGAAGGTTTAGCTTCAAATCAATGCGATTCAAGCGGTTTAGCATCAAGTACTTGTGATATACATGATTTACCTTCAACTGCATGAGAAACAAACGAGTTAGCTTCAAATTTATGCAAAACACATGATTAAGCTTCAAATGCATGCGATACACATGATATATCTTCAAATTCATGCGAAACACATGGTTTAGCATCAAATACTTGCGAAACAAATTGTTTAGCCGCAGATACTTATGATATACATGATTTAATTCAACTGCGTGCGAAACAAACGTGTTAGCTTCAAGTCCATGCGAAACACATGATTTAGCTGCAAATCAATGCGATGTAGAATTTTTACCTTCAAATCCATGCGAATCAAATGATTTAGCATCAGATACTTGTTATATAAGTGATATAGCTACAAATGCATGGGAAACAAACGAGTTAGCTTCAAATCCATGCGAAACACATGATTTAGCTGCAAATCAATGCGATGTAGAAGGTTTAGCTTCAAATCAATGCTATCTAGAAGGTTTGGCTTCAAATCCATGCGAAACAAATGATTTAGCTTCATATACTTGCGATATAAGTGATATAGCTTCAAATGCAGGCGAAACGAAAGAGTTAGCTTCAAATCCAAGCGAAACACATATCTTAGATGCTAATGCACGCGATCTAGAAGGTTTAGCTACAAATCCTGGCGAAACACTTGATTTAGCTTCATATCAATGCGATGTAGATGGATTAGCTTCAAATACGTGCGAAACAAATGGTTTAGCATCAAATACTTGTGATATACGTTATTTAGATTTAACAGTATGCGCAACGAACGAGTTAGCTTCAAATCCATGCGAAACACATGATTTAGCTTCAAATCCATGGGATGTATAAGGTTTAGCTTCAAATGCATGAGAAACAATTGATTTAGCTTCAGATACTTGCGGTATAAGTGATATAGCTTCAAATACAGGGGGAACAAACGAGTTAGTTTCAAATCGATGAAAAACAATAGATTTAGCTTCAAATCAAAGCGACGTGGAAGGTTTAGCTTCAAATCCATGCGGAAAAAACGATTGAGCTTCAAACACTTCGGATATAGGTGATATAGCTTTAGCTGCGTGCGAAACAAACGAGTTAGCTTCAAGTCCGTGCAAAACACATGATTTAGCTGCAAATTAATGCGATGTAGAAGGTTTCGCTTCAAATCAATGCTATGTAGAAGGTTTGGCTTCAAATCCATGCGAAACAAATGATTTAGCTTCAAACACTTAGGATATAAGTGATATAGCTTCAAATGCAGACGAATCAAACGAGTTAGCTTCAAAATCCATGCGATACACATGACTTAGCTTCAAATAAATAAGAAGTAGAAGGATTAGCTTCAAATCCATGCGAAACACATGATTTAGCTGCAAATCAATGCGATGTAGAATTTTTACCTTCAAATCCATGCGAATCAAATGATTTAGCATCAGATACTTGTTATATAAGTGATATAGCTACAAATGCATGGGAAACAAACGAGTTAGCTTCAAATCCATGCGAAACACATGATTTAGCTGCAAATCAGTGCGATGTAGAAGGTTTAGCTTCAAATCAATGCTATCTAGAAGGTTTGGCTTCAAATCCATGCGAAACAAATGATTTAGCTTCATATACTTGAGATATAAGTGATATAGCTTCAAATGCAGGCGAAACGAAAGAGTTAGCTTCAAATCCATGCGAAACACATGTCTTAGATGCTAATGAACGCTATCTAGAAGGTTTGGCTTCAAATCCATGCGAAACAAATGATTTAGCTTCAAATACTTGTGATATAAGTGATATAGATTCAGCTGCAGGCGAAACAAAAGAGTTAGCTTCAAATCCATGCGATACAAATGATTTAGCTTCAAATACTTGCGATATAAGTGATATAGCTTCAAATGCAGACGAATCAAACGAGTAAGCTTCAAATCCATGCGAAACACATGACTTAGCTTCAAATAAATGCGAAGTAGAAGGCTTGGCTTCAAATCCATGCGAAACAAATGGACTCGCTTCAAATACTTGCGATATAAATGAAATAGCTTCAAATGCATGCGAAACAAACGAGTTAGCTTCAAATCCATGTAGAACACATGATTTAGCATCCAATCAATGCGAAGTAGAAGTCTTAGCTTCAAATCCATGCGAAACGAAAGATTTAGCATCAAATACTTGCGAATATAGGTGACATAGCTGCAAACGCAGGCGAAACAAACGAGCTACAGATCCATGCGAAACACATGATTTGGGTTCAAATCAATGCGATGTAGAAGCCAAAGCTTCAAATCCATGCGACACAACTGATTGAGCATCAAATACATGCGATATAAATGATATCGCTTCAAATGCAGGCGACACAAACGAGTTAGCTTCAAATCCAAGCGAAACACATGATTGAGCTTCAAATCAATGCGATGTAGAAGGTTTAGCTACGAATCTGTGCGAAACAAATGATTTAGCTTCAAATACTCCCGATATTAGTGATATAGCTTCAAATGCAGAAGAAACAATCGAGTTAGTATCAAATCCATGCGAAACAAATGATTTAGTTTCAAATACTTGCGATATAAGTGATATAGCTTCAAATGCATACGAATCAAACGAGTTAGCTTCAAATCCATGCGAAACACATGATTTAGCTTCAAATCAATGCGATGTAGAAGGTTTAGCTTCAAATCCAAGCGAAACACATATGATTTAGCTTCAAATACTAGCGATAGAAATGAAGTAACTTCAAATGCTGAGGATACCATCAAGTTAGATTCAAATCCATGCAAAACACATGATTAAGCTTCAAATCCATGGGCATCACATGATTTAGGTTCATTGTCATAGTAAACACATGATTTAGCTTCACATACATGCGAAACAAATGGTTTAGCTTCTAATGCTTGTCATATACATGATATAGCTCCAACTGCATGCGAAACAAACGAGTTACCTTCAAATCGACGCGAAACATATGGTTTAACTTCAAATCAATGCGATGTAGAAGGTTTAGCTTTCTAATCCATGCGAAACAAATGATTTAGCTTCAAATCAATGCGAAGTAGAAGGCTTAGCTTCAAATCCATGCGAAACAAATGGTTTAGCTACAAATACTTGTGACATACATTATTTAGCTACAACTGCATGCGAAACAAACGAGTTAGCTTCAAATCCATGCAAAAGACATGATTACGCTTCAAATCCATGGGCAACACATGATTTAGGATCATTGTCATGGTAAACACATGATTTAGCTTCACATACATGCGAAACACATGATTTAGCTGCAAATCAATGCGATGTAGAAGGTTTAGCTTCAAATCAATGCTATCTAGAAGGTTTGGCTTCAAATCCATGCGAAACAAATGATTTAGCTTCATATACTTGCGATATAAGTGATATAGCTTCAAATGCAGGCGAAACGAAAGAGTTAGCTTCAAATCCAAGCGAAACACATATCTTAGATGCTAATGCACGCGATCTAGAAGGTTTAGCTACAAATCCTGGCGAAACACTTGATTTAGCTTCATATCAATGCGATGTAGATGGATTAGCTTCAAATACGTGCGAAACAAATGGTTTAGCATCAAATACTTGTGATATACGTTATTTAGATTTAACAGTATGCGCAACGAACGAGTTAGCTTCAAATCCATGCGAAACACATGATTTAGCTTCAAATCCATGGGATGTATAAGGTTTAGCTTCAAATGCATGAGAAACAATTGATTTAGCTTCAGATACTTGCGGTATAAGTGATATAGCTTCAAATACAGGGGGAACAAACGAGTTAGTTTCAAATCGATGAAAAACAATAGATTTAGCTTCAAATCAAAGCGACGTGGAAGGTTTAGCTTCTAATCCATGCGGAAAAAACGATTGAGCTTCAAACACTTCGGATATAGGTGATATAGCTTTAGCTGCGTGCGAAACAAACGAGTTAGCTTCAAGTCCGTGCAAAACACATGATTTAGCTGCAAATTAATGCGATGTAGAAGGTTTCGCTTCAAATCAATGCTATGTAGAAGGTTTGGCTTCAAATCCATGCGAAACAAATGATTTAGCTTCAAACACTTAGGATATAAGTGATATAGCTTCAAATGCAGACGAATCAAACGAGTTAGCTTCAAAATCCATGCGATACACATGACTTAGCTTCAAATAAATAAGAAGTAGAAGGATTAGCTTCAAATCCATGCGAAACACATGATTTAGCTGCAAATCAATGCGATGTAGAATTTTTACCTTCAAATCCATGCGAATCAAATGATTTAGCATCAGATACTTGTTATATAAGTGATATAGCTACAAATGCATGGGAAACAAACGAGTTAGCTTCAAATCCATGCGAAACACATGATTTAGCTGCAAATCAGTGCGATGTAGAAGGTTTAGCTTCAAATCAATGCTATCTAGAAGGTTTGGCTTCAAATCCATGCGAAACAAATGATTTAGCTTCATATACTTGAGATATAAGTGATATAGCTTCAAATGCAGGCGAAACGAAAGAGTTAGCTTCAAATCCATGCGAAACACATGTCTTAGATGCTAATGAACGCTATCTAGAAGGTTTGGCTTCAAATCCATGCGAAACAAATGATTTAGCTTCAAATACTTGTGATATAAGTGATATAGATTCAGCTGCAGGCGAAACAAAAGAGTTAGCTTCAAATCCATGCGATACAAATGATTTAGCTTCAAATACTTGCGATATAAGTGATATAGCTTCAAATGCAGACGAATCAAACGAGTAAGCTTCAAATCCATGCGAAACACATGACTTAGCTTCAAATAAATGCGAAGTAGAAGGCTTGGCTTCAAATCCATGCGAAACAAATGGACTCGCTTCAAATACTTGCGATATAAATGAAATAGCTTCAAATGCATGCGAAACAAACGAGTTAGCTTCAAATCCATGTAGAACACATGATTTAGCATCCAATCAATGCGAAGTAGAAGTCTTAGCTTCAAATCCATGCGAAACGAAAGATTTAGCATCAAATACTTGCGAATATAGGTGACATAGCTGCAAACGCAGGCGAAACAAACGAGCTACAGATCCATGCGAAACACATGATTTGGGTTCAAATCAATGCGATGTAGAAGCCAAAGCTTCAAATCCATGCGACACAACTGATTGAGCATCAAATACATGCGATATAAATGATATCGCTTCAAATGCAGGCGACACAAACGAGTTAGCTTCAAATCCAAGCGAAACACATGATTTAGCTTCAAATCAATGCGATGTAGAAGGTTTAGCTACGAATCTGTGCGAAACAAATGATTTAGCTTCAAATACTCCCGATATTAGTGATATAGCTTCAAATGCAGAAGAAACAATCGAGTTAGTATCAAATCCATGCGAAACAAATGATTTAGTTTCAAATACTTGCGATATAAGTGATATAGCTTCAAATGCATACGAATCAAACGAGTTAGCTTCAAATCCATGCGAAACACATGATTTAGCTTCAAATCAATGCGATGTAGAAGGTTTAGCTTCAAATCCAAGCGAAACACATATGATTTAGCTTCAAATACTAGCGATAGAAATGAAGTAACTTCAAATGCTGAGGATACCATCAAGTTAGATTCAAATCCATGCAAAACACATGATTAAGCTTCAAATCCATGGGCATCACATGATTTAGGTTCATTGTCATAGTAAACACATGATTTAGCTTCACATACATGCGAAACAAATGGTTTAGCTTCTAATGCTTGTCATATACATGATATAGCTCCAACTGCATGCGAAACAAACGAGTTACCTTCAAATCGACGCGAAACATATGGTTTAACTTCAAATCAATGCGATGTAGAAGGTTTAGCTTTCTAATCCATGCGAAACAAATGATTTAGCTTCAAATCAATGCGAAGTAGAAGGCTTAGCTTCAAATCCATGCGAAACAAATGGTTTAGCTACAAATACTTGTGACATACATTATTTAGCTACAACTGCATGCGAAACAAACGAGTTAGCTTCAAATCCATGCAAAAGACATGATTACGCTTCAAATCCATGGGCAACACATGATTTAGGATCATTGTCATGGTAAACACATGATTTAGCTTCACATACATGCGAAACACATGATTTAGCTGCAAATCAATGCGATGTAGAAGGTTTAGCTTCAAATCAATGCTATCTAGAAGGTTTGGCTTCAAATCCATGCGAAACAAATGATTTAGCTTCATATACTTGCGATATAAGTGATATAGCTTCAAATGCAGGCGAAACGAAAGAGTTAGCTTCAAATCCAAGCGAAACACATATCTTAGATGCTAATGCACGCGATCTAGAAGGTTTAGCTACAAATCCTGGCGAAACACTTGATTTAGCTTCATATCAATGCGATGTAGATGGATTAGCTTCAAATACGTGCGAAACAAATGGTTTAGCATCAAATACTTGTGATATACGTTATTTAGATTTAACAGTATGCGCAACGAACGAGTTAGCTTCAAATCCATGCGAAATACATGATTTAGCTTCAAATCCATGGGATGTATAAGGTTTAGCTTCAAATGCATGAGAAACAATTGATTTAGCTTCAGATACTTGCGGTATAAGTGATATAGCTTCAAATACAGGGGGAACAAACGAGTTAGTTTCAAATCGATGAAAAACAATAGATTTAGCTTCAAATCAAAGCGACGTGGAAGGTTTAGCTTCTAATCCATGCGGAAAAAACGATTGAGCTTCAAACACTTCGGATATAGGTGATATAGCTTTAGCTGCGTGCGAAACAAACGAGTTAGCTTCAAGTCCGTGCAAAACACATGATTTAGCTGCAAATCAATGCGATGTAGAAGGTTTAGCTTCAAATCAATGCTATCTAGAAGGTTTGGCTTCAAATCCATGCGAAACAAATGATTTAGCTTCATATACTTGAGATATAAGTGATATAGCTTCAAATGCAGGCGAAACGAAAGAGTTAGCTTCAAATCCATGCGAAACACATGTCTTAGATGCTAATGAACGCTATCTAGAAGGTTTGGCTTCAAATCCATGCGAAACAAATGATTTAGCTTCAAATACTTGTGATATAAGTGATATAGATTCAGCTGCAGGCGAAACAAAAGAGTTAGCTTCAAATCCATGCGATACAAATGATTTAGCTTCAAATACTTGCGATATAAGTGATATAGCTTCAAATGCAGACGAATCAAACGAGTAAGCTTCAAATCCATGCGAAACACATGACTTAGCTTCAAATAAATGCGAAGTAGAAGGCTTGGCTTCAAATCCATGCGAAACAAATGGACTCGCTTCAAATACTTGCGATATAAATGAAATAGCTTCAAATGCATGCGAAACAAACGAGTTAGCTTCAAATCCATGTAGAACACATGATTTAGCATCCAATCAATGCGAAGTAGAAGTCTTAGCTTCAAATCCATGCGAAACGAAAGATTTAGCATCAAATACTTGCGAATATAGGTGACATAGCTGCAAACGCAGGCGAAACAAACGAGCTACAGATCCATGCGAAACACATGATTTGGGTTCAAATCAATGCGATGTAGAAGCCAAAGCTTCAAATCCATGCGACACAACTGATTGAGCATCAAATACATGCGATATAAATGATATCGCTTCAAATGCAGGCGACACAAACGAGTTAGCTTCAAATCCAAGCGAAACACATGATTTAGCTTCAAATCAATGCGATGTAGAAGGTTTAGCTACGAATCTGTGCGAAACAAATGATTTAGCTTCAAATACTCCCGATATTAGTGATATAGCTTCAAATGCAGAAGAAACAATCGAGTTAGTATCAAATCCATGCGAAACAAATGATTTAGTTTCAAATACTTGCGATATAAGTGATATAGCTTCAAATGCATACGAATCAAACGAGTTAGCTTCAAATCCATGCGAAACACATGATTTAGCTTCAAATCAATGCGATGTAGAAGGTTTAGCTTCAAATCCAAGCGAAACACATATGATTTAGCTTCAAATACTAGCGATAGAAATGAAGTAACTTCAAATGCTGAGGATACCATCAAGTTAGATTCAAATCCATGCAAAACACATGATTAAGCTTCAAATCCATGGGCATCACATGATTTAGGTTCATTGTCATAGTAAACACATGATTTAGCTTCACATACATGCGAAACAAATGGTTTAGCTTCTAATGCTTGTCATATACATGATATAGCTCCAACTGCATGCGAAACAAACGAGTTACCTTCAAATCGACGCGAAACATATGGTTTAACTTCAAATCAATGCGATGTAGAAGGTTTAGCTTTCTAATCCATGCGAAACAAATGATTTAGCTTCAAATCAATGCGAAGTAGAAGGCTTAGCTTCAAATCCATGCGAAACAAATGGTTTAGCTACAAATACTTGTGACATACATTATTTAGCTACAACTGCATGCGAAACAAACGAGTTAGCTTCAAATCCATGCAAAAGACATGATTACGCTTCAAATCCATGGGCAACACATGATTTAGGATCATTGTCATGGTAAACACATGATTTAGCTTCACATACATGCGAAACACATGATTTAGCTGCAAATCAATGCGATGTAGAAGGTTTAGCTTCAAATCAATGCTATCTAGAAGGTTTGGCTTCAAATCCATGCGAAACAAATGATTTAGCTTCATATACTTGCGATATAAGTGATATAGCTTCAAATGCAGGCGAAACGAAAGAGTTAGCTTCAAATCCAAGCGAAACACATATCTTAGATGCTAATGCACGCGATCTAGAAGGTTTAGCTACAAATCCTGGCGAAACACTTGATTTAGCTTCATATCAATGCGATGTAGATGGATTAGCTTCAAATACGTGCGAAACAAATGGTTTAGCATCAAATACTTGTGATATACGTTATTTAGATTTAACAGTATGCGCAACGAACGAGTTAGCTTCAAATCCATGCGAAACACATGATTTAGCTTCAAATCCATGGGATGTATAAGGTTTAGCTTCAAATGCATGAGAAACAATTGATTTAGCTTCAGATACTTGCGGTATAAGTGATATAGCTTCAAATACAGGGGGAACAAACGAGTTAGTTTCAAATCGATGAAAAACAATAGATTTAGCTTCAAATCAAAGCGACGTGGAAGGTTTAGCTTCTAATCCATGCGGAAAAAACGATTGAGCTTCAAACACTTCGGATATAGGTGATATAGCTTTAGCTGCGTGCGAAACAAACGAGTTAGCTTCAAGTCCGTGCAAAACACATGATTTAGCTGCAAATTAATGCGATGTAGAAGGTTTCGCTTCAAATCAATGCTATGTAGAAGGTTTGGCTTCAAATCCATGCGAAACAAATGATTTAGCTTCAAACACTTAGGATATAAGTGATATAGCTTCAAATGCAGACGAATCAAACGAGTTAGCTTCAAAATCCATGCGATACACATGACTTAGCTTCAAATAAATAAGAAGTAGAAGGATTAGCTTCAAATCCATGCGAAACACATGATTTAGCTGCAAATCAGTGCGATGTAGAATTTTTACCTTCAAATCCATGCGAATCAAATGATTTAGCATCAGATACTTGTTATATAAGTGATATAGCTACAAATGCATGGGAAACAAACGAGTTAGCTTCAAATCCATGCGAAACACATGATTTAGCTGCAAATCAGTGCGATGTAGAAGGTTTAGCTTCAAATCAATGCTATCTAGAAGGTTTGGCTTCAAATCCATGCGAAACAAATGATTTAGCTTCATATACTTGAGATATAAGTGATATAGCTTCAAATGCAGGCGAAACGAAAGAGTTAGCTTCAAATCCATGCGAAACAAATGATTTAGCTTCAAATACTTGTGATATAAGTGATATAGATTCAGCTGCAGGCGAAACAAAAGAGTTAGCTTCAAATCCATGCGATACAAATGATTTAGCTTCAAATACTTGCGATATAAGTGATATAGCTTCAAATGCAGACGAATCAAACGAGTAAGCTTCAAATCCATGCGAAACACATGACTTAGCTTCAAATAAATGCGAAGTAGAAGGCTTGGCTTCAAATCCATGCGAAACAAATGGACTCGCTTCAAATACTTGCGATATAAATGAAATAGCTTCAAATGCATGCGAAACAAACGAGTTAGCTTCAAATCCATGTAGAACACATGATTTAGCATCCAATCAATGCGAAGTAGAAGTCTTAGCTTCAAATCCATGCGAAACGAAAGATTTAGCATCAAATACTTGCGAATATAGGTGACATAGCTGCAAACGCAGGCGAAACAAACGAGCTACAGATCCATGCGAAACACATGATTTGGGTTCAAATCAATGCGATGTAGAAGCCAAAGCTTCAAATCCATGCGACACAACTGATTGAGCATCAAATACATGCGATATAAATGATATCGCTTCAAATGCAGGCGACACAAACGAGTTAGCTTCAAATCCAAGCGAAACACATGATTTAGCTTCAAATCAATGCGATGTAGAAGGTTTAGCTACGAATCTGTGCGAAACAAATGATTTAGCTTCAAATACTCCCGATATTAGTGATATAGCTTCAAATGCAGAAGAAACAATCGAGTTAGTATCAAATCCATGCGAAACAAATGATTTAGTTTCAAATACTTGCGATATAAGTGATATAGCTTCAAATGCATACGAATCAAACGAGTTAGCTTCAAATCCATGCGAAACACATGATTTAGCTTCAAATCAATGCGATGTAGAAGGTTTAGCTTCAAATCCAAGCGAAACACATATGATTTAGCTTCAAATACTAGCGATAGAAATGAAGTAACTTCAAATGCTGAGGATACCATCAAGTTAGATTCAAATCCATGCAAAACACATGATTAAGCTTCAAATCCATGGGCATCACATGATTTAGGTTCATTGTCATAGTAAACACATGATTTAGCTTCACATACATGCGAAACAAATGGTTTAGCTTCTAATGCTTGTCATATACATGATATAGCTCCAACTGCATGCGAAACAAACGAGTTACCTTCAAATCGACGCGAAACATATGGTTTAACTTCAAATCAATGCGATGTAGAAGGTTTAGCTTTCTAATCCATGCGAAACAAATGATTTAGCTTCAAATCAATGCGAAGTAGAAGGCTTAGCTTCAAATCCATGCGAAACAAATGGTTTAGCTACAAATACTTGTGACATACATTATTTAGCTACAACTGCATGCGAAACAAACGAGTTAGCTTCAAATCCATGCAAAAGACATGATTACGCTTCAAATCCATGGGCAACACATGATTTAGGATCATTGTCATGGTAAACACATGATTTAGCTTCACATACATGCGAAACAAATGGTTTAGATTCAAATACTTGTGATATACATGATTTACCTTCAACTGCATGCGACACAAACGAGTTAGTTTCAAATCCATGCGAAACACATGATTCAGCTGCAAATCAATGCGATGTAGAAGGTTTAGCATCAAATCCATGCCAAACACATGATTTAGCTTCAAATCCATGGGATCTAGAAGGTTTAGCTTCAAATCCATGAGAAACAAATGATTTAGCTTCAGATACTTACGATATAAAAATGATATAGATTCAACTGCATGCGAAAAAAACGATTCAGCTTCAAATCCAAGGGAAACACATGAGTTAACTTCAAATCAATGCGAAGTAAAAGAGTTAGCTTCAAATCCATGCGAAACGAATGATTTAGCATCAAATACTTGCGAATATAAGTGATATAGCTTCAAATGCAGGCGAATCGAACGAGTTAGCTTGAAAATCCACGCGATACACATGATTTAGCTTCAAATCAATGCGATGTAGAAGGTTTAGCTTCAAATCCATGCGATACACAAGATTTAGCTTCAAATCAATTCGATGTAGAAGGTTCAGCTTCAAATCCATGCGACACATATGATTTAGCTTCAAATACTTGCGATATAAGTGATATAGCTTCAAAAGCAGGATGAACAAACGAGGTAGCTTCAATTCCATGCGAAACAAATGATTTAGCTTCAAATCAATGCGAAGTAGAAGGCTTAGCTTCAAATCCATGCGAAACAAATGGTTTAGCTACAAATACTTGTAATATACATTATTTAGCTACGAACTGCATGCGAAACAAACGAGTTAGCTTCAAATCAATGTGAAACACACGATTTAGCTTCAAATCAATACGAAGTAGAAAACTTAGCTTCAACTCCATGCGAAACAAATATGGTTTGGCTTCAAATACTTGCGATATAAATGAAGTAACTTCAAATGCAGAGGATACAATCAAGTTAGCTTCAAAACCATGCAAAACACATGATCAAGCTTCAAATCCATGGGCAACAAATGATTTAGGTTCATTGTCATGGTAAACACATGATTTAGCTTCACATAAATGCGAAACAAATGGTTTAGCTTCAAATACTTGAAATATACATGATATAGCTTCAACTGCATGCGAAACAAACGAGTTACCTTCAAATCCACGCGAAACACATGATTTAGCTTCAAATCAATGTGATGTAGAAGGCTAAGCTTCAAATCCATGCAAAACACATGATTTAGGATCCAATCAATGCGAAGTAGAAGGCTTAGCTTCAAATCCATGCGAAACAAATGGTTTAGCTTCAAATACTTGCGATATAAATGATACAGCTTCAAATACCGTTGAAACAAACGAGTTAGCTTCAAATACAAGCAAAATACACGATTTAGCTTCAATTCAATGTAAAGTAGAAGGCTTAGCTTCAAATCCATGCCAATCAATTGTTTAGCTGCAAATACTTGTGATATACACGATTTAGTTTCAACTGCATGCGAAACAAACGAGTTAGCTTCAAATTCATGCAAAACACAATATATAGCGTCAAATCAATGCGATATAGAAGGTTTAGCTTCAAATCCAAGCGAAACACATGATTTAGCTTCAAATACTTGCGATATAAATGATATAGTCTCAAATGCAGGAGAAACGAACGAGTTAGCTTCAAATCCATGCGAAACAAATGGTTTAGCTTCAAATACTTGCGATATAAATGATACAGCGTCAAATACAGGAGAAACAAACGAGTTAGCTTCAAATCCATGCAAAATACATGATTTAACTTCAAATCAGTGCGAAGTAGAAGGTTTAACTTCAAATCCATGTCAAACACATGATTTAGCTTCAAATCATTGGGATGTAGAAGGTTTAGCTTCAAATCCATGGGATGTAGAAGGTTTAGCTTCAAATCCATGCGAAACACATTTGTTAGGTGCAAATCAGTGGGAAGTAGAAGGCTCAGGTTCAAAGCCATGCGATTCAAGTGGTTCATCTTCAAATACTTGTGAAAGACATGATTTAGATTCAACTGCATGCGAAACAAACGAGTTACCTTCAAATCCACGCGAAACACATGATTTAGCTTCAAATCAATGTGATGTAGAAGGCCAAGCTTCAAATCCATGCAAAACACTCGATTTAGCATCCAATCAATGCGAAGTAGAAGGCTTAGCTTCAAATCCATGCGAAACAAGTGGTTTAGCACAAATACTTGCGATATAAATGATACAGCTTCAAATACAGGAGAAACAAACGAGTTAGCTTCAAATCCATGCAAAATACACGATTTAGCTTCAATTCAATGCCAAGTAGAAGGCTTAGCTTCAAATCCATGCCAATCAATTGTTTAGCTGCAAATACTTGTGATATACATGATTTAGTTTCAACTGCATGCGAAACAAACGAGTTAGCTTCAAATTCATGCGAAACATAATATTTAGCGTCAAATCAATGCGAAGTAGAAGGCAGAGCTTCAAATCCATGCGATACAAATGGTTTAGCTTCAAATACTTGTGATATACATGATTTAGCTTCAACTGCATTCGAAGCAAACGAGTTAGCTCCAAATCCATGCAAAACACGTGATTTAGGATCAAATCAATGCGAAGTAGAAGGCTTAGCTTCAAATCCATGCGAAACAAATGCTTTAGCTTCAAATACTTGCGATATAATTGATATAGCTTCAAATACAGGAGAAACAAACGAGTTAGCTTCAAATCTATGCAAAACACACGATTTAGCTTCAATTCAATGCCAAGAAGAAGGCTTAGTTTCAAATCCACGCGAATCAATTGTTTAGCTGCAAATACTTGTGATATACATGATTTAGTTTCAACTGCATGCGAAACAAACGAGTTAGCTTCAAATCCATTCGAAACACAATATTTAGCGTCAAATCAATGCGAAGTAGAAGGCAGAGCTTCAAATCCATGCGATCCAAATGTCTTAGCTTCAAATACTTGTGATATACATGATTTAGCTTCAACTGCATTCGAAGCAAACGAGTTAGCTTCAAATCCATGCGAAACATATTATATAGGTTCAAATCTGTGCGAAATAGAAGGCTCAGGTTCAAAGCCATGGAATTCAAATGGTTCATCATCAAATACTTGTGAAAGACATGATTTAGCTTCAACTGCATTCGAAACAAACGAGTTAGCTCCAAATCCACGCGAAACACATGATTTAACTTCAAATCAGTGCGAAGTAGAAGGCTTAGCTTCAAATCCATGCGAAACAAATGGTTTAGCTTCAAATACTTGCGATATAAATGATACAGCGTCAAATGCAGGAGAAACAAACGAGTTAGCTTCAAATCCATGCAAAACCAACGATTTAGCTTCAACTCAAAGCCAAGTAGAAGGCTTAGCTTCAAATCCATGCGAAACAAATGGTTTAGCTTCAAATACTTGCGATATAAGTGATATAGCTTCAAAATCTGGAGGAACAAACGAGGTAGCTTCAATTCCATGCGAAAAAAATGATTTAGCTTCAAATCAATGCGAAGTAGAGGGATTAGCTTCAAATCCATGCGAAACACATATGATTTAGCTTAAAATACTTGCGATATAAATGAAGTAACTTCAAATGCAGAGGATACAATCAAGTTAGCTTCAAATCCATGCAAAACACATGATTAAGCTTCAAATCCATGGGCAACACGTGACTTAGGTTCATTGTCATGGTAAACACATGATTTAGCTTCACATACATGCGAAACAAATTTAGATTCAAATACTTGTGATATACATGATTTACCTTCAACTGCATGCGACTCAAACGAGTTAGCTTCAAATCCATGCGAAACACATCATTCAGATGCAACTCAATACGATGTAGAAGGTTTAGCTTCAAATCCATGCCAAACACATGATTTAGCTCCAAATCAATGCGAAGTAGAAGGCGTAGCTTCAAATCCGTGCGGAACAAATGGTTACGCTTCAAAAACTTGTGATATAAGTGATATAGATTCAACTGCAGGCGAAACAAACGAGATAGCTTCAAATCCATGCAACACACATGATTAAGCTTCAAAACAATGCGAAGTAGAAGGCTTAGCTTCAAATCCATGCGAAACACACGATTTAGCTTCAAATCAATGCGATGTAGAAGGTTTAGATTCAAATCCATGCGAAACAAATGATTGTGTTTCAAACACTTGGGATATAGGTGATATAGCTTCAACTGCATGCGAAACAAACGAGTTACCTTCAAATCAACGCGAAACACATGATTTAGCTTCAAATCAATGCGATGTAGAAGGTTTAGCTTCAAATCCATGCGATTTACAAGATTTAGCTTCAAATCAATGCGATGTAGAAGGTTCAGCTTCAAATCCAAGCGACACATATGATTTAGCTTCAAATACTTGCGATATAAGTGATATAGCTTCAAAAGCAGGAGGAACAAACGAGGTAGCTTCAATTCCAGGCGAAACAAATGATTTAGCTTCAAATCAATGCGAAGTAGAAGGCTTAACTTCAAATCCATGAAAAACAAATGGATAAGCTACAAATGCTTGTGATATAAATTATTAAGCTACAAATGCATGCGAGACAAACGAGTTAGCTGCAAATCCATGCGAAACAAATGGATAAGCTACAAATGCTTGTGATATAAATTATTAAGCTACAACTGCATGCGAGACGAACGAGTTAGCTTCAAATCCATGCGAAACACATGATTTAGCTTCAAATCAATGCGATGTAGAAGGTTTAGCTTCAAATCCATGCGATACACAAGATTTAGCTTCAAATCAATTCGATGTAGAAGGTTCAGCTTAAAATCCATGCGACACATATGATTTAGCTTCAAATACTTGCGATATAAGTGATATAGCTTCAAAAGCAGGAGGAACAAACGAGGTAGCTTCAGTTCTATGCGAAACAAATGATTTAGCTTCAAATCAATGCGAAGTAGAAGGCTTAGCTTCAAATCCATGCGAAACAAATGATTTAGCCACAAATACTTGTGATATACATTATTTAGCTACAACTGCATGCGAAACAAACGAGTTAGCTTCAAATCCATGCGAAACACATGATTTACCTTACAATCAATGCGATGTAGAAGATTTAGCATCAAAACCATGCGAAACAAATGATTGAGCTTCAAACACTTGGGATGTAGGTGGTATAGCTCCAACTGCATGCGAAACAAACGAGTTACCTTCAAATCCACGCGAAACACATGAGTTAGCTTCAAATCAATGCGATGTAGAAGGTTTAGCTTCAAATCCATGCGAAACAAATGATTGAGCTTCAAACACTTGGGATCAAGGTGATATAGATTCAACTGCATGCGAAACAAACGAGTTACCTTCAAATCCACGCGAAACATATGATTTAGCTTCAAATGATTTCGATGTAGAAGGTTCAGCTTCAAATCCAAGCGACAAATATGATTTAGCTTCAAATACTTGCGATATAAGTGATATAGCTACAAAAGCAGGAGGAACAAATGAGGTAGCTTCAATTCTATGCGAAACATATGATTTAGCTTCAAATCAATGCGAAGTAGAAGGCTTAGCTTCCTAATCCATGCGAAACAAATGGTTTAGCTACAAATACTTGTGATATACAATATTTAGCTACAAATCAATGCGATGTAGAAGGTTTAGCTTTAAATCCATGCGAAACCAATGATTTAGCTTCAAATCAATGCGATATAGAAGGTTTAGCTTCAAATCAATGCGAAACAAATGATTGAGCTTCAAACACTTGGGATAAATGTGATATAGCTTCAGTTGCATGCGAAACAAACGAGTTACCTTCAAATCCACGCGAAACACATGATTTAGCTTCAAATCAATGCGATGTAGAAGGTTTAGCTTTCCAATCCATGCGAAACAAATGATTTAGCTTCAAATCAATGCGAAGTAGATGGCTTAGCTTCAAATCCATGCGAAACAAATGGTTTAGCTACAAATACTTGTGACATACATTATTTAGCTACAACTGCATGCGAAACAAACGAGTTAGCTTCAAATCCATGCAAAACACATGATTTAGCTTCAAATCAGTGCGATGTAGAAGTTTTAGCTTCAAATCCATGCGATTTACAAGATTTAGCTTCAAATCAATGCGAAGTAGAAGGTTCAGCTTCAAATCCATACGACACATATGATTTAGCTTCAAATACTTGCGATATAAGTGATATAGCTTCAAAAGCAGGAGGAACAAACGAGGTAGCTTCAATTCCACGCGAAACAAATGATTTAGCATCAAATAATTGCGATATAAGTGATATAGATTCAAATGCAGGCGAAACGAACGTGCTAGCTTCAAGTCCATGCGAAACACATGATTCAGTTGCAAATCAATGCGATGTAGAAGGTTTAGCTTCAAATCCATGCGATACACAAGATTTAGCTTCAAATCAATGCGATGTAGAAGGTTCAGCTTCAAATCCATGCGTCGCATATGATTTAGCTTCAAATACTTGCGATATACGTGATATAGCTTCAAAAGCTGGAGCAACAAACGAGGTAGCTTCAATTCCATGCGAAACAAATGATTCAGCTTCAAATCAATGCGAACTAGAAGGATTAGCTTCAAATCCATGCGAAACAAATGGTTTAGCTACAAATACTTGTGATATATATTATTTAGCTACAACTGCATGCGAAACAAACGAGTTAGCTTCAAATACATGGGAAACACATGATTTGGCTTCAAATCAATGCGATGTAGAAGGTTTAGTTTCAAATCCAAGCGAAACACATATGATTTAGCTTCAAATACTTGCGATATAAATGAAGTAACTTCAAATGCAGAGGATACAATCAAGTTAGCTTCAAATCCATGCAAAACACATGATTACCCTTCAAATCCATGGGCAACACATGAATTAGGTTCATTGTCATGGTAAACACATGATTTAGCTTCACATACATGCGAAACAAATGGTTTAGATTCAAATACTTGTGATATACATGATTTACCTTCAACTGCATGCGGCACAAACGAGTTAGCTTCAAATCCATGCGAAACACATGATTTAGCTTCAAATCAATGCGATGTAGAAGGTTTAGCTTCAAATCCATGCGATACACAAGATTTAGCTTCAACTAAATGCGATGTAGAAGGTTCAGCTTCAAATCCATGCGACACATATGAATTAGCTTCAAATACTTGCGATATAAGTGATATAGCTTCAAAAGCAGGAGGAACAAACGAGGTAGCTTCAATTCTATGCGAAACAAATGATTTAGCTTCAAATCAATGCGAAGTAGATGGCATAGCTTCAAATCCATGCGAAACAAATGGTTTAGCTACAAATACTTGTGATATACATTATTTAGCTACAACTGCATGCGAAACAAACGAGTTTGCATCAAATCCATGCGAAACACATGATTCAGCTGCAAATCATTGCGATGTAGAAGGTTTAGCTTCAAATCCATGCCAAACACTTGATTTAGCTTCAAATCCATGGGATGTAGGAGGTTTAGCTTCAAATCCATGAGAAACAAATGATTTAGCTTCAGATACTTGCGATATAAATGATATAGATTCAACTGCATGCGAAAAAAACGATTCAGCTTCAAACCCAAGGGAAACACATGATTTAACTTCAAATCAATGCGAAGTAAAATGCTTAGCTTCAAATCCATGCGAAACGAATGATTTAGCATCAAATACTTGCGAATATAAGTGATATATCTTCAAATGCAGGCGAAACAAACGAGTTAGCTTCAGATCCATGCGAAACACATGATTCAGATGCAAATCAATGCGATGTAGAAGGTTTAGCTTCAAATCCAATGCCAAACACATGATTTAGCTTCAAATCCACGGGATGTAGAAGGTTTAGCTTCAAATCCATGAGAAACAAATGATTTAGCTTCAGATACTTGCGATATAAGTGATATAGCTTCAAAAGCTGGAGGAACAAACGAGGTAGCTTCAAATCCATGCGAAACAAATGATTTAGCTTCAAATCAATGCGAAGTACAGGGATTGGCTCGAAATCCAAGCGAGACACATGATTTAGCTTCAAATCAGTGTGAAGTAGAATGCTTAGCATCAAATCCCATGCGAATCAAATGGTTTAGATTCAAATACTTGTGATATACATGATTTAGCTTCAACTGCATGCGACGCAATGAGTTAGGTTCAAAGCCATGCAACACATGATTCAGCAGCAAATCAATGCGATGTAGAAGGTTTAGCTTCAAATCCATGCCAATCACATGATTTAGCTTCATATCCATGGGATGTAGAAGGTTTAGCTTCAAATCCATGCGATACACAAGATTTTGCTTAAAATCAATGCGATGTAGTAGGTTCAGCTTTAAATCCATGCGACACATATGATTTAGCTTCAAATACTTGCGATATAAGTGATATAGCTTCAAAAGCAGGAGGAACAAACGAGGTAGCTTCAATTCCATGCGAAACACATGATTTAGTTTCAAATCAATGCGATGTAGAAGGTTTAGCTTCAAATCCATGCAAAACACGTGATTTAGCTTCCTATTAATACGAAGTAGACGGCTTTGCTTCAAATCTATGCGAAACAAATGGTTTAGCTTCAAATACTTGTGATATACGTTATTTAGATTTAACTGCATGCGCAACGAACGAGTCAGCTTCAAATCCATGCGAAACACATGATTTAGCTTCAAATCAATGCGATGTAGAAGGTTTAGCGTTAAATCCATGCGATACACAAGATTTAGCTTCAAATCAATGCGATGTAGAAGGTTTAGCTTCAAATCCATGCGAAACACATGATTTAGCTTCAAATACTTGCGATATAAGTGATATAGCTTAAAAAGCAGGAGGAACAAACGAGGTAGCTTCAATTCCACGCGAAACAAATGATTTAGCATCAAATAATTGCGATATAAGTGATATAGATTCAAATGCAGGCGAAACGATCGTGCTAGCTTCAAGTCCATGCGAAACACATGAATTTAGATGCAAATCAATGCGATGTAGAAGGTTTAGCTTCAAATCTATGCGAAAGAATTGATTTAGCTTCGGATACTTGCGATACAAGTGATATAGCTTCAAATGCAGGCGAAACAAACCAGGTAGCTTCAATTCAATGCGAAGCACATGATCAAGCTTCAAATCCATGGGCAACAAATGATTTAGGTTCTTTGTCATGGTAAACACATGATTTAGCTTCACATAAATGCGAAACAAATGGTTTAGCTTCAAATACTTGAAATATACATGATATAGCTTCAACTGCATGCGAAACAAACGAGTTACCTTCTAATCCACGCGAAACACATGATTTAGCTTCAAATCAATGCGAAGTAGATAGCTTAGATTCAAATCCATGCGAATCAAATGCTTTAGCTTCAAATATTTGTGATATAAGTGATATAGCTTCAAATGTAGACGAATCAAACGACTTAGCGTCAGAATCCATGCCATACACATGATTTAGCTTCAAATCAATGCGAATTAGGAGGCTTAGCTTCAAATCCATGCGAAACAAATGGTTTAGCTACAAATACTTGTAATATACATTATTTAGCAACGAACTGCATGCGAAACAAACGAGTTAGCTTCAAGTCCATGCGAAACACATGTTTTAGCTGGAAATCAATGCGATGTAGAAGGTTTAGCTTCAAAACCATGCGAAACAAATGATTGAGCTTCGAACACTTGGGATATAGGTGGTATAGCTCCAACTGCATGCGAAACAAACGGGTTACCTTCAAATCCACGCGAAACACATGAGATAGCTTCAAATCAATGCGATGTAGAAGGTTTAGCTTCAAATCCATGCGAAACAAATGATTGAGCTTCAAACACTTGGGACAAAGGTGATATAGCTTCAACTGCATGCGAAACAAACGAGTTACCTTCAAATCCACGCGAAACACATGAATTGGTTCAAATGAATGCGATGAAGAAGGTTTAGCTTCAAATCCAAGCGAAACACATGATTTAGCTTCAAATAGTTGCGATATAAGTGATATAGATTCAAATACAGGCGAAACGAACGAGTTAGCTTCAAATCCATGCGAAACACATGATTCATTTGCAAATCAATGCGATGTAGAAGGTTTAGCTTCAAATCCATGCAAAACTCGTGTTTTAGCTTCCAATTAATGCGAAGTAGAAGGCTTAGCTTCAAATCCATGCGACACATATGATTTAGCTTCATATACTTGCGATATAAATGATATAGCTCCATATGCAGGTGAATCGAACGAGTTAGCTTCAAAATCCACGCGATACACATGATTTAGCTTCAAATCAATTCGATGTAGAAGGTTCAGCTTCAAATCCATGCGACACATATGATTTAGCTTCAAATACTTGCGATATAAGTGATATAGCTTCAAAAGCAGGATGAACAAACGAGGTAGCTTCAGTTCTATGCGAAACAAATGATTTAGCTTCAAATCAATGCGAAGTAGAAAGCTTAGCTTCAACTGCATGCGAAACAAACGAGTTACCTTCAAATCCACGCGAAACACATGAGTTAGCTTCAAATCAATGCGATGTAGAAGGTTTAGCTTCAAATCCATGTGAAACAAATGATTGGGCTTCAAACACTTGGGTTAAAGGTGATATAGCTTCAACTGCGTGCGACACAAACGAGTTACCTTCAAATCCACGCGAAACACATGAATTGGTTCAAATAAATGCGATGTAGATGGTTTAGCTTCAAATCCAAGCGAAACACATGATTTAGCTTAAAATACTTGCGATATAAGTGATATAGATTCAATTACAGACGAAACGAACGAGTAAGCATCAAATCCATGCGAAACACATGATTCATTTGCAAATCAATGCGATGTAGAAGGTTCCGCTTCAAATCCATGCCATACACGTGATTTAGCTTCCAATTAATGCGAAGTAGAAGGCTTAGCTTCAAATGCATACGAAACAAATGGTTTAGCTTCAAATACTTTTGATATACGTTATTTAGATTTAACTGTATGCGCAACGAACGAGTTAGCTTCAAATCCATGCGAAACACATGATTTAGCAGCAAATCAATGCGATGTAGAAGGTTTAGCTCCAAATACATGCGAAACAAATGATTTATCTTCAAACACTTGGGGTATATGTGATATAGCTTCAAATACAGACTAATCAAACGAGTTAGCTTCAAAATCCACTCGATACACATGATTTAGCTCCAAATACTTGCGATATAAGTGATGTACATTCAACTGCAGGCGAAACGAACGAGTTAGCTTCAAATCCATGCGAAACACATGATTTAGCTTCAAATCAATGCGATGTAGTAGGTTTAGCTTCAAATCCATGCGATACACAAGATTTAGCTTCAAATCAATTCGATGTAGAAGGTTCAGCTTCAAATCCATGCGACACATATGATTTAGCTTCAAATACTTGCGATATAAGAGATATAGCTTCAAAAGCAGGAGGAACAAACGAGGTAGCTTCAGTTCTATGCGAAACAAATGATTTAGCTTCAAATCAATGCAAAGTAGAAGGCTTAGCTTCAAATCAATGCGAAACAAATGATTTAGCTACAAATACTTGTGATATACATTATTTAGCTACAACTGCATGCGAAACGAACGAGTAAGCTTCAAATCCATGCGAAACACATGATTCATTTGCAAATCAATGCGATGTAGAAGGTTCAGCTTCAAATTCATTCCATACACGTGATTTAGCTTCCAATTAATGTGAAGTAGAAGGCTTAGCTTCAAATGCATGCGAAACAAATGGTTTAGTTTCAAATACTTTTGATATACGTTATTTAGATTTAACTGTATGCGCAACGAACGAGTTAGCTTCAAATCCATGCGAAACACATGATTTAGCAGCAAATCAATGCGATGTAGAAGGTTTAGCTCCAAATACATGCGAAACAAATGGTTTAGCTTCAAATACTTTTGATATACGTTATTTAGATTTAACTGTATGCGCAACGAACGAGTTGGCTTCAAATCCATGCGAAACACATGATTTAGTAGCAAATGAATGCGATGTAGACGGTTTAGCTTCAAATCCATGCGACACAAATGATTTAGCATCAGATTCATGCGATATAAGTGATATAGCTTCAAATGAATGCGAAACAAACG
Source organism: Megalopta genalis (assembly GCF_051020955.1). Taxonomy (NCBI): domain Eukaryota; kingdom Metazoa; phylum Arthropoda; class Insecta; order Hymenoptera; family Halictidae; genus Megalopta; species Megalopta genalis. Next base: position 64,330 of record NW_027476497.1, on the reverse strand, counting down.
AGGTAGCTTCAAATCCAAGCGACACAAGTGATTTAATTTCAAATACTTGCCATATAAGTGATATAGCTTCAAATGCAGACGAAACAAACGAGTTAGCTTGAAATCTATGCGAAACACATGATTTACATGCAAATCAATGCGACCTAGAAGGCTTAGCTTCAAATCCATGCGGAACAAATGATTTAGCTTCAAATACTTGTGATATAAGTGATATAGCTTCAAATGCTGGCGAAACAAACGAGTTAGCTTCAAATCCATGTGAAACAAATCATTTAGCTTCAAATCCATGCGAAACACATGATTTAGCTGCAAATTAATGCGATGTATAAGGTCTAGCTTCAAATCCATGCGAAACAAATGATTTGGCTTCTGATACTTGCGATATAAGTGATATAGCTTCAAATGCAGTCGAAACAACCGAGTTAGCTTCAAATCCATGCGAAACACATGATTTAGCTTCAAATACTTGCGATATAATTGATATAGCTTCAAATGCAGACGAATCAAACGAGTTAGCTTCAAAAGCCATGCGATACACATGATTTAGCTTCAAGTCAATGCGAAACTCATGATTTAGCTTCAAATCACTGCGATCTAGATGTCTTAGCTTCTAATCCATGCGAAAAATATGATTTAGCTTCAAATCAATGCGAAGTAGAAGGTTTAGCTTCAAATCCGCGCGAAACAAATGATTTACAATCAAATATTTGCGATATAAGTGATATAGCTTCGAATACAGGAGAGACAAATGAGTTAGCTTCAAATCCATGCGAATCACATGATTTAGTTTCAAATCAATGCGGTGTAGAAGGTTTAGCTTCAAATCCGCCCGAAACAAATGGTTTAGCTTCAAATACTTGCGATATAAGTCATATAGCTTCAAATGCTGGCGAAACAAAAGAGTTAGCGTCAAATTCATGCGAAATAATTGATTTAGCTTCAGATACTTGCGATATAAGAGATATTGCTTCAAATGCAGACGAAACGAACGTGCTAGCTTCAAGTCCATGCGAAACACATGAATTTAGATGCAAATCAATGCGATGTAGAAGGTTTAGCTTCAAATCTATGCGAAACAATTGATTTAGCTTCGGATACTTGCGATACAAGTGATATAGCTTCAAATGCAGGCGAAACAAACCAGGGCGCTTCAATTCAATGCGAAGCACATGATTTATCTTAAAATTCAAGCGATACACATGGAATAGATTCAAATTCATGCGAAACAAATGATTTAGGTTCCGATACTTGTGATATACATTATTTAGCATCAACTGCATGCGAAACGAACGAGTTAGTTTCAACTCCATGAGAAACACATGACTTAGCTGCAAATCAATCCGAAGTAGAAGGCTCATCTTAAAATCCGTACGAAACGAATGGTTTAGCTTCAACTACTTGTGATATACTTGATTTAGCTTCAACTGCATGCGAAACAAACGAGTTAGCTTCAAATACATGCGAAACATGATTTAGCTACAAACCAATGCGATGTAGACGGTTTAGCTTCAAATCCGCGCGAAACAAATGATTTACATTCAAATACTTGCGATATAAGTGATATAGCTTCAAATCCAGGAGAAACACATTTTTTAACTTCATATTCTTGAGAAACAAATGGTTTTGATTCAGATATTTATGATAAACATGATTTGGCATCAACTGCATGCGATACAAACGATTTAGCTTCAAATACTTGTGATATACTTGATATAGCTTCAACTGCATGCGAAACAAACGCGTTAGCATCATATCCTAGAGATACGTATGATTTAACCTCAAATCAATGTGAAGTAGAAGGCTTAGCTTCAAATCCATGCTTTTCAAATGGTTTAGCTTCAAATACTTGTGATATACATGATTTAGCTTCAACTGCATGCGAAACAAACGAGTTAGCTTCAAATCCAAGGGTGATACATGATTTAATTTCACATCATTGCGAAGTAGAGGCTTAGCTTCAAATCAATGCCAAGCAACTGATTTATCTTCAAATACTTGTGATATTCATGATTTAAATTCAACTGCATGCGAAACAAACGAGATAGTTTCAAATCCATGCGAAACACATGATTTAGCTTCAAATCAATGCGAAGTAGAAGGCTTAGCTTCAAATCAATGCGAAGTAGAAGGCTTAGCTTCAACCCCATGCGAATCGAATGATTTAGCTTCAAATAGATGCGAATATGAGGGATACAGCTTCAAATGCATGCGAAACCAACCAGTTAGCTTCAAGTCCACGCGAAACACATGATTTAGCTTTAAATCAATGCGATGTAGAAGGCTGAGCTTCAAATACATGCGAAACAAATGGTTTAGCATCAAATACTTGTGATATACGTTATTTAGATTTAACAGTATGCGCAACGAACGAGTTAGCTTCAAATCCATGCGAAACACATGATTTAGCTTCAAATCCATGGGATGTATAAGGTTTAGCTTCAAATGCATGAGAAACAATTGATTTAGCTTCAGATACTTGCGGTATAAGTGATATAGCTTCAAATGCAGGGGGAACAAACGAGTTAGTTTCAAATCGATGAAAAACAATAGATTTAGCTTCAAATCAAAGCGACGTGGAAGGTTTAGCTTCTAATCCATGCGGAAGAAACGATTGAGCTTCAAACACTTCGGATATAGGTGATATAGCTTTAGCTGCGTGCGAAACAAACGAGTTAGCTTCAAGTCCGTGCAAAACACATGATTTAGCTGCAAATTAATGCGATGTAGAAGGTTTCGCTTCAAATCAATGCTATGTAGAAGGTTTGGCTTCAAATCGATGCGAAACAAATGATTTAGCTTCAAACACTTAGGCTATAAGTGATATAGCTTCAAATGCAGACGAATCAAACGAGTTAGCTTCAAAATCCATGCGATACACATGACTTAGCTTCAAATCAATAAGAAGTAGAAGGATTAGCTTCAAATCCATGCGAAACACATGATTTAGCTGCAAATCAATGCGATGTAGAATTTTTACCTTCAAATCCATGCGAATCAAATGATTTAGCATCAGATACTTGTTATATAAGTGATATAGCTACAAATGCATGGGAAACAAACTAGTTAGCTTCAAATCCATGCGAAACAAATGATTTAGCTGCAAATCAATGCGATGTAGAAGGTTTAGCTTCAAATCAATGCTATCTAGAAGGTTTGGCTTCAAATCCATGCGAAACAAATGATTTAGCTTCATATACTTGCGATATAAGTGATATAGCTTCAAATGCAGGCGAAACGAAAGAGTTAGCTTCAAATCCATGCGAAACACATGTCTTAGATGCTAATGAACGCTATCTAGAAGGTTTGGCTCCAACTGCATGCGAAACAAACGAGTTAGCTTCAAATCCATGCGAATCAAATGGTTTAGATTCAAATACTTGTGATATACATGATTTAGCTTCAACTGCATGCGACACAAACAAGTTAGCTTCAAATCCATGAGAAACACATGATTCAGATGCAAATCAATGCGATGTAGAAGGTTTAGCTTCAAATCCATGCCAAACACATGATTTAGCTTCAAATCCATGGGATGGAGAAGGTTTAGCTTCAAATCCATGAGAAACAAATGATTTAGCTTCAGATACTTGCGATATAAGTGATATAGCTTCAAAAGCTGGAGGAACAAACGAGGTAGCTTCAATTCTATGCGAAGTAGAAGGCTTAGCTTCCAAATCCATGCGAAACAAATGGTTTAGCTACAAATACTTGTGATATACAATATTTAGCTACAACTGCATGCGAAACAAACGAGTTAGCTTCAAATCCAAGCGAAACACATTAGTTAGCTTCAAATCAATGCGATGTAGAAGGTTTAGCTTCAAATCAATGCGATTCAAGCGGTTTAGCATCAAGTACTTGTGATATACATGATTTACCTTCAACTGCATGAGAAACAATCGAGTTAGCTTCAAATTTATGCAAAACACATGATTAAGCTTCAAATGCATGCGATACACATGATATATCTTCAAATTCATGCGAAACACATGGTTTAGCATCAAATACATGCGAAACAAATTGTTTAGCCGCAGATACTTATGATATACATGATTTAATTCAACTGCGTGCGAAACAAACGAGTTAGCTTCAAGTCCATGCGAAACACATGATTTAGCTGCAAATCAATGCGATGTAGAATTTTTACCTTCAAATCCATGCGAATCAAATGATTTAGCATCAGATACTTGTTATATAAGTGATATAGCTACAAATGCATGGGAAACAAACGAGTTAGCTTCAAATCCATGCGAAACACATGATTTAGCTGCAAATCAATGCGATGTAGAAGGTTTAGCTTCAAATCAATGCTATCTAGAAGGTTTGGCTTCAAATCCATGCGAAACAAATGATTTAGCTTCATATACTTGCGATATAAGTGATATAGCTTCAAATGCAGGCGAAACGAAAGAGTTAGCTTCAAATCCAAGCGAAACACATATCTTAGATGCTAATGAACGCGATCTAGAAGGTTTAGCTACAAATCCAGGCGAAACACTTGATTTAGCTTCATATCAATGCGATGTAGATGGATTAGCTTCAAATACGTGCGAAACAAATGGTTTAGCTTCAAATCACTGTTGAAGTAGAAGGCTTAGCTTCAAAACCATGCGGAACAAATGATTTAGCTTCAAATACTTGTGATATAAGTGATATAGATTCAACTGCAGGCGAAACAAACGAGTTAGCATCAAATCCATGCGACTCAAATGATTTAGCTTCAAATACTTGCGATATAAGTGATATAGCTTCAAATGCAGACGAATCAAACGAGTAAGCTTCAAATCCATGCGAGACACATGATTTAGCTTCAAATCAATGCGAAGTAGAAGGCTCGGCTTCAAATCCATGCGAAACAAATGGACTCGCTTCAAATACTTGCGATATAAATCAAATAGCTTCAAATGCAGGCGAACCAAACGAGTTAGCTTCAAATCCATGTAGAACACATGATTTAGCATCCAATCAATGCGAAGTAGAAGTGTTAGCTTCAAATCCATACGAAACGAAAGATTTAGCATCAAATACTTGCGAATATTGGTGACATAGCTGCAAACGCAGGCGAAACAAACGAGTTAGCTACAGATCCCTGCGAAACACGTGATTTGGGTTCAAATCAATGCGAAGTAGAAGGCAAAGCTTTAAATCCATGCGACACAACTGATTGAGCATCAAATACATGCGATATAAATGATATCGCTTCAAATGCAGGCGACACAAACGAGTTAGCTTCAAATCCATTCAAAACACATGATTTAGCTTCAAATCCAAGCGAAACACATGATATAGCTTCAGATCAATGCGATGTAAAAGGTTTAGCTTCAAATCCGTGCGAAGCAAATGTTTTTGGCATCAAATACTTGCGATGTAAGTGATATAGCTTCAATGCAGGCCAAACAGACGAGTTAGCTCCAAATCCATGAGAAACACATGATTTAGCTTCAAATCAATGCGAAGTAGAGGGCTTAGCATCAAATCCATGCGAAACGAATGATCTAGATTCATATCAATACGAAGTAGAAGGCTTAGCTTCAAATCCATGCGACACAACTGATTGAGCATCAAATACTTGCGATATAAATGATATAGCTTCAAATGCAGGCGAAGCAAACGAGTTAGCTTCAAATCCAAGCGAAACACATGATTTAGCTTCAAATCAATGCGATGTAGAAGGTTTAGCTTCGAATCTGTGCGAAACAAATGATTTAGCTTCAAATACTCCCGATATTAGTGATATAGCTTCAAATGCAGAAGAAACAATCGAGTTAGTATCAAATCCATGCGAAACAAATGATTTAGTTTCAAATACTTGCGATATAAGTGATATAGCTTCAAATGCATACGAATCAAACGAGTTAGCTTCAAATCCATGCGAAACACATGATTTAGCTTCAAATCAATGCGATGTAGAAGGTTTAGCTTCAAATCCAAGCGAAACACATATGATTTAGCTTCAAATACTTGCGATACAAATGAAGTAACTTCAAATGCTGAGGATACCATCAAGTTAGATTCAAATCCATGCAAAACACATGATTAAGCTTCAAATCCATGGGCATCACATGATTTAGGTTCATTGTCATGGTAAACACATGATTTAGCTTCACATACATGCGAAACAAATGGTTTAGCTTCTAATGCTTGTCATATACATGATATAGCTCCAACTGCATGCGAAACAAACGAGTTAGCTTCAAATCCGTGCGAATCAAATGGTTTAGATTCAAATACTTGTGATATACATGATTTAGCTTCAACTGCATACGACACAAACAAGTTAGCTTCAAATCCATGCGAAACACATGATTCAGATGCAAATCAATGCGATGTAGAAGGTTTAGCTTCAAATCCATGCCAAACACATGTTTTAGCTTCAAATCCATGGGATGGCGAAGGTTTAGCTTCAAATCCATGAGAAACAAATGATTTAGCTTCAGATACTTGCGATATAAGTGATATAGCTTCAAAAGCTTGAGGAGCAAACGAGGTAGCTTCAATTCTATGCGAAACATTTGATTTAGCTTCAAATCAATGCGAAATAGAAGGCTTAGATTCCTAATCCATGCGAAACAAATGGTTTAGCTACAAATACTTGTGATATACAATATTTAGCTACAACTGCATGCGAAACAAACGAGTGAGCTTCAAATCCACGCGAAACACATGAGTTAGCTACAAATCAATGCGATGTAGAAGGTTTAGCTTTAAATCCATGCGAAACCAATGATTTAGCTTCAAATCAATGCGATGTAGAAGGTTTAGCTTCAAATCAATGCGAAACAAATGATTGAGCTTCAAACACTTGAGATAAAGGTGATATAGCTTCAACTGCATGCGAAACAAACGAGTTACCTTCAAATCGACGCGAAACATATGGTTTAACTTCAAATCAATGCGATGTAGAAGGTTTAGCTTTCTAATCCATGCGAAACAAATGATTTAGCTTAAAATCAATGCGAAGTAGAAGGCTTAGCTTCAAATCCATGCGAAACAAATGGTTTAGCTACAAATACTTGTGACATACATTATTTAGCTACAACTGCATGCGAAACAAACGAGTTAGCTTCAAATCCAAGGGAAACACATGAGTTAACTTCAAATCAATGCGAAGTAAAAGAGTTAGCTTCAAATCCATGCGAAACGAATGATTTAGCATCAAATACTTGCGAATATAAGTGATATAGCTTCAAATGCAGGCGAAACAAATGATTGAGCTTCCTACACTTGGGATATAGGTGATATAGCTTCAACTGCGTGCGAAACAAATGAGTTACATATAAATCCACGCGAAACACATGATTTAACTTCAAGTCAATGCGAAGTAAAAGGGTTAGCTTCAAATCCATGAGAAACAAATGATTTAGCATCAAATACTTGTGAATATAAGTGATATAGCTTCAAATGCAGGCGACACAAACGAGTTAGCTTCAGATCCATGCGAAATACATGATTTAGCTTCAAATCAATTCGAAGTAGAAGGCTTTGCTTCAAATCCAAGCGAGACACATGATTTAGCTTCAAATCAATGCGAAGTAGCAGGTTCAGCTTGAAATCCATGCGAAACAAATGATTGAGCTTCCTACACTTGGGATATAGGTGATATAGCTTCAACTGCATGCGAAACAAATGAGTTACATTCAAATCCAAGCGAAACACATAATTTAGCTTCAAATCAATGCGATGTAGAAGGTTTAGCTTCAAATCCAAGCGAAACACATGATTTAGCTTCCAATTCTTGCGATATAAGTGATATAGTTTCAAATGCAGGAGAAACAAACGAGTTAGCTTCAAATCCATGCAAAACACGTGATTTAGGATCCAATCAATGCGAAGTAGAAGGCTTAGCTTCAAATCCATGCGAAACAAATGCTTTAGCTTCAAATACTTGCGATATAAATGATATAGCTTCAAATACAGGAGAAACAAACGAGTTAGCTTCAAATCCATGCAAACCACACGATTTAGCTTCAATTCAATGCCAAGTACAAGGCTTAGCTTCAAAACCAGGCGAATCAATTGTGTAGGTGCAAATACTTGTGATATACATGATTTAGTTTCAACTGTATGCGAAACAAACGACTTAGCTTCAGATCCATTCGAAACACAATATTTAGCGTCAAATCAATGCGAAGTAGAAGGCAGAGATTCAAATCCATGCGATACAAATGGTTTAGCTTCAAATACTTGTGATATACATGATTCAGCTTCAACAGCATTCGAAGCAATCGAGTTAGCTCCAAATCCACGCGAAACACATGATTTAACATCAAATCAGTGCGAAGTAGAAGGCTTAGCTTCAAATCCATGCGAATCTAATGGTTCGGCTTCAAATACTTGTGAAATGCATGATTTAGATTCAACGGCATGCGAAACAACGAGTTACCTTCAAATCCACGCGAAACACATAATTTAGCTTCAAATCAATGCGAAGTAGCAGGTTTAGCTTCAAATCCATGCGAAACAAATGATTGAGCTTCCTACACTTGGGATATAGGTGATATAGCTTCAACTGCATGCGAAACAAATGAGTTACATTCAAATCCAAACGAAACACATAATTTAGCTTCAAATCAATGCGAAGGAGCAGGTTTAGCTTCAAATCCATGCGAAACAAATGATTGAGCTTCTTACACTTGGGATATAGATGATATAGCTTCAACTGCATGCGAAACAAATGAGTTACATTCAAATCCAAGCGAAACACATAATTCAGTTGCAAATCAATGCGATGTAGAAGGCTTAGCTTCAAATCCATGCAAAACACGTGATTTAGGATCCAATCAATGCGAAGTAGAAGGCTCAGCTTCAAATCCATGCGAAACAAATGGTTTAGCTTCAATTACTTGCGATATAAATGATATAGCTTGAAATACAGGAGAAACAAACGAGTTAGCTTCAAATCCATTCGATACACAATATTTAGCGTCAAATCAATGCGAAGTAGAAGGCAGAGCTTCAAATCCATGCGAATCAATTGTTTAGCTGCAAATACTTGTGATATACATGATATAGTTTCATCTGCATGCGAAACACATTATTTAGGTGCAACTCAGTGCGAAGTTGAAGGCTCAGGTTCAAAGCCATGCTATTCAAATGGTTCATCTTCAAATACTTGTGAAAGACATGATTTAGCTTCAACTGCATGCGAAACAAACGAGTTACCTTCAAATCCACGCGAAACACATGATTTAGCTTCAATTCAATGCCAAGTACAAGGCTTAGCTTCAAAACCAGGCGAATCAATTGTGTAGGTGCAAATACTTGTGATATACATGATTTAGTTTCAACTGTATGCGAAACAAACGACTTAGCTTCAGATCCATTCGAAACACAATATTTAGCGTCAAATCAATGCGAAGTAGAAGGCAGAGATTCAAATCCATGCGATACAAATGGTTTAGCTTCAAATACTTGTGATATACATGATTCAGCTTCAACAGCATTCGAAGCAATCGAGTTAGCTCCAAATCCACGCGAAACACATGATTTAACATCAAATCAGTGCGAAGTAGAAGGCTTAGCTTCAAATCCATGCGAATCTAATGGTTCGGCTTCAAATACTTGTGAAATGCATGATTTAGATTCAACGGCATGCGAAACAACGAGTTACCTTCAAATCCACGCGAAACACATAATTTAGCTTCAAATCAATGCGAAGTAGCAGGTTTAGCTTCAAATCCATGCGAAACAAATGATTGAGCTTCCTACACTTGGGATATAGGTGATATAGCTTCAACTGCATGCGAAACAAATGAGTTACATTCAAATCCAAACGAAACACATAATTTAGCTTCAAATCAATGCGAAGGAGCAGGTTTAGCTTCAAATCCATGCGAAACAAATGATTGAGCTTCTTACACTTGGGATATAGATGATATAGCTTCAACTGCATGCGAAACAAATGAGTTACATTCAAATCCAAGCGAAACACATAATTCAGTTGCAAATCAATGCGATGTAGAAGGCTTAGCTTCAAATCCATGCAAAACACGTGATTTAGGATCCAATCAATGCGAAGTAGAAGGCTCAGCTTCAAATCCATGCGAAACAAATGGTTTAGCTTCAATTGCTTGCGATATAAATGATATAGCTTGAAATACAGGAGAAACAAACGAGTTAGCTTCAAATCCATTCGATACACAATATTTAGCGTCAAATCAATGCGAAGTAGAAGGCAGAGCTTCAAATCCATGCCAAACACATGATTTAGCTTCAAATCCATGGGATGTAAAAGGTTTAGCTTCAAATCCATGCGAAACACATTATTTAGGTGCAAATCAGTGCGAAGTAGAAGGCTCAGGCTCAAAGCCATGCGATTCAAATGGTTCATCTTCAAATACTTGTGAAAGACATGATTTAGCTTCAACTGCATGCGAAACAAACGAGTTACCTTCAAATCCACGCGAAACACATGATTTAGCTTCAAATCAATGCGATGTAGAAGGCTTAGCTTCAAATCCATGCAAAACATGTGATTTAGGATCCAATCAAAGCGAAGTAGAAGGCTTAGCTTCAAATCCATGCGAATCTAATGGTTCGGCTTCAAATGCTTGTGAAATGCATGATTTAGCTTCAAATCAATACGATGTAGAAGGCTTAGCTTCAAATCCATGCAAAACACGTGATTTAGGATCCAATCAATGCGAAGTAGAAGGCTTAGCTTCAAATACAGGAGAAACAAACGAGTTAGCTTCAAATCCATGCAAAACAGACGATTTAGCTTCAATTCAATGCCAAGTAGAAGGCTTAGCTTCAAATCCATGCGAATGAATTGTGTAGCTGCAAATACTTGTGATATACATGATTTAGTTTCAACTGCATGCGAAACAAACGAGTTAGCTTCAAATCAATTCGGAACACAATATTTAGCGTGAAATCAATGCGAAGTAGAAGGCAGAGCTTCAAATCCATGCGATACAAATGGTTTAGCTTCAAATACTTGTGATATTCATGATTTAGCTTCAACTGCATTCGAAGCAAACGAGTGAGCTCCAAATCCACGCGAAACACATGATTTAACTTCAAATCAGTGCGAAGTAGAAGGCTTAGCTTCAAATCCATGCGAATCTAATGGTTCGGCTTCAAATACTTGTGAAATGCATGATTTAGCTTCAACGGCATGCGAAACAACGAGTTACCTTCAAATCCACGCGAAACACATAATTTAGCTTCAAATCAATGCGAAGTAGCAGGTTTAGCTTCAAATCCATGCGAAACAAATGATTGAGCTTCCTACACTTGGGATATAGGTGATATAGCTTCAACTGCATGCGAAACAAAAGAGTTACATTCAAATCCAAACGAAACACATAATTTAGCTTCAAATCAATGCGAAGGAGCAGGTTTAGCTTCAAATCCATGCGAAACAAATGATTGAGCTTCTTACACTTGGGATATAGATGATATAGCTTCAACTGCATGCGAAACAAATGAGTTACATTCAAATCCAAGCGAAACACATAATTCAGTTGCAAATCAATGCGATGTAGAAGGGTTAGCTTCAAATCCATGCGAAACAAATGATTGAGCTTCTTACACTTGGGATATAGATGTTATAGCTTCAACTGCATGCGAAACAAATGAGTTACATTCAAATCCAAGCGAAACACATAATTCAGTTGCAAATCAATGCGATGTAGAAGGGTTAGCTTCAAATCCATGCAAAACACGTGATTTAGGATCCAATCAATGCGAAGTAGAAGGCTCAGCTTCAAATCCATGCGAAACAAATGGTTTAGCTTCAATTACTTGCGATATAAATGATATAGCTTGAAATACAGGAGAAACAAACGAGTTAGCTTCAAATCCATTCGATAGACAATATTTAGCGTCAAATCAATGCGAAGTAGAAGGCAGAGCTTCAAATCCATGCCAAACACATGATTGAGCTTCAAACACTTGGGATAAAGGTGATATAGCTTCAACTGCATGCTAAACAAACGAGTTACCTTCAAATCCACGCGAAACACATGATTTAGCTTCAAATCAATGCGATGTAGAAGGTTTAGCTTCAAATCCATGCGAAACAAATGATTTAGCAACAAATCTAAGCGACACATATGATTTAGCTTCAAATGCTTGCGATATAAGTGATATAGCTTGAAAAGGAGGAGGAACAAACGAGGTAGCTTCAGTTCTATGCGAAACAAATGATTTAGCTTCAAATCAATGCGAAATAGCAGGATTAGCTTCAAATCCATGCGAAACACATGATTTAGCTTAAAATCAATGCGATGTAGAAGGTTTAGCTTCAAATCCATGCGAAACAAATGATTCAGCTTCAAACACTTGGGATATAGGTGGTATAGCTCCAACTGCATGCGAAACGAACGAGTTACCGTCAAATCCACGCAAAACACATGAGTTAGCTTCAAATCAATGCGATGTAGAAGGTTTAGCTTCAAATCCATGCGAAACAAATGATTTAGCTTCAAACACTTGGGGTATAAGTGATATAGCTTCAAATGCAGACTAATCAAACGAGTTAGCTTCAAAATCCACGCGATACACATGATTTAGCTTCAAATACTTGCGATATAAGTGCTGTAGATTCAACTGCAGGCGCAACGAACGAGTTAGCTTCAAATCCATGTGAAACACATGATTTAGCTGCAAATCAATGCGATGTAGAAGGTTTAGCTTCAAATCCATGCGATACACAAGATTTAGCTTCAAATCAATTCGATGTAGAAGGTTCATCTTCAAATCCATGCGACACATATGATTTAGCTACAAATGCTTGCGATATAAGTGATATAGCTTGAAAAGGAGGAGGAACAAACGAGGTAGCTTCAGTTCTATGCGAAACAAATGATTTAGCTTCAAATCAATGCGAAGTAGCAGGTTTAGCTTCAAATCCATGCGAAACACATGATTTAGGTCCAAATACTTGCGATATAAGTTAAATAGATTCTAATACAGGAGAAACGAACGAGTTAGCTTCAAATCCATACGACACATATGATTGAGCTTCAAATACTTGCGATATAAGTGATATAGCTTCAAAAGCAGGAAGAACAAATGAGGTAGCTTCAATTCTATGCGAAACATATGATTTAGCTTCAAATCAATGCGAAGTAGAAGGCTTAGCTTCCTAATCCATGCGAAACAAATGGTTTAGCTACAAATACTTGTGATATACAATATTTAGCTACAACTGCATGCGAAACAAACGAGCTAGCTTCAAATCCATGCGAAACACATGATTTAGCTTCAAATCCATGGGATGTAGAAGGTTTAGCACCAAATCCATGCGAAACAAATGATTTAGCTTCAAACACTTGTGGTATAAGTGATATAGCTTCAACTGCAGACTAATCAAACGAGTTAGCTTCAAAATCCACGCGATACATATGATTTAGCTTCAAATGCTTGCGATATAAGTGATATAGCTTGAAAAGGAGGAGGAACAAACGAGGTAGCTTCAGTTCTATGCGAAACAAATGATTTAGCTTCAAATCAATGCGAAGTAGCAGGCTTAGCTTCAAATCCATGCGAAACAGATGATTTAGCTACAAATACTCGTGATATACACTATTTAGCTACAACTGCATGCGAAACAAACGAGTTAGCTTCAAATCCATGCGAAACACATGATTTAGCTTAAAATCAATGCGATGTAGAAGGTTTAGCTTCAAATCCATGCGAAACAAATGATTCAGCTTCAAACACTTGGGATATAGGTGGTATAGCTCCAACTGCATGCGAAACAAACGAGTTACCGTCAAATCCACGCAAAACACATGAGTTAGCTTCAAATCAATGCGATGTAGAAGGTTTAGCTTCAAATCCATGCGAAACAAATGATTGAGCTTCAAACACCTGGGAAATAGGTGGTATAGCTCCAACTGCATGCGAAACAAACGAGTTACCGTCAAATCCACGCAAAACACATGAGTTAGCTTCAAATCAATGCGATGTAGAAGGTTTAGCTTCAAATCCATGCGAAACAAATGATTGAGCTTCAAACACCTGGATAAAGGTGATATAGCTTCAACTGCATGCGAAACAAACGAGTTACCTTCAAATTCACGCGAAACACATGAATTGGTTCAAATGAATGCGATGTAGAAGGTTTAGCATCAAATCCAAGCGAAACACATGATTTAGCTTCAAATAGTTGCGATATAAGTGATATAGATTCAAATACAGGCGAAACGAACGAGTTAGCTTCAAATCCATGCGAAACACATGATTCATTTGCAAATAAATGCGATGTAGAAGGTTCAGCTTCAAATCCATGCAAAACACCTGATTTAGCTTCCAATTAATGCGAAGTAGAAGGCTTAGCTTCAAATCCATGCGAAACAAATGGTTTAGCTTCAAATACTTGTGATGTACGTTATTTAGATTTATCTGTATGCGCAACGAACGAGTTAGCTTCAAATCCATGCGAGACAAATGATTTAGCTGCAAATCAATGCGATGTAGAAGGTTTAGCTCCAAATCCATGCGAAACAAACGATTTAGCTTCAAACACTTGGGGTATAAGTGATATAGCTTCAAATGCAGACTAATCAAACGAGTTAGCTTCAAAATCCACGCGATACACATGAATTAGGTTCAAATACTTGAGATATAAGTGATGTAGATTCAACAGCAGGCGCAACGAACGAGTTAGCTTCAAATCCATGCGAAACACATGATTTAGCTGCAAATCAATGCGATGTAGAAGGTTTAGCTTCAAATCCATGCGATACACAAGATTTAGCTTCAAATCAATTCGATGTAGAAGGTTCAGCTTCAAATCCATGCGACACATATGATTTAGCTTCAAATGCTTGCGATATAAGTGATATAGCTTGAAAAGGAGGAGGAACAAACGAGGTAGCTTCAGTTCTATGCGAAACAAATGATTTAGCTTCAAATCAATGCGAAGTAGCAGGCTTAGCTTCAAATCCATTCGAAACAAATGATTTAGCTACAAATACTCGTGATATACACTATTTAGCTACAACTGCATGCGAAACAAACGAGTTAGCTTCAAATCCATGCGAAACACATGATTTAGCTTAAAATCAATGCGATGTAGAAAGTTCAGCTTCGAATCCATGCGACGCACATGATTTAGCTTCAAATACTTGCGATACAAGTGATATAGCTTCAAAATCTGGAGGAACAAACGAGGTAGCTTCAATTCCATGCGAAACACATGATTCAGCTGCAAATCAATGCGATGTAGAAGGCTTAGCTTCAAATCCATGCAAAACACGTGATTTAGGATCCAATCAATGCGAAGTAGAAGGCTTAGCTTCAAATCCATGCGAAACAAATGCTTTAGCTTCAAACACTTGCGATATAAATGATATAGCTTCAAATGCAGGAGAAACAAACGAGTTAGCTTCAAATCCATGCAAAACACACGATTTAGCTTCAATTCAATGCCAAGTAGATGGCTTAGCTTCAAATCCAGGCGAATCAATTGTTTAGGTGCAAATACTTGTGATATACATGATTTAGCTTCAACTGCATTCGAAGCAAACGAGTTAGCTCCGAATCCACGCGAAACACATGATTTAGCTTCAAATCAGTGCGAAGTAGAAGGCTTAGCCTCAAATCCATGCGACACAACTGATTGAGCATCAAATACTTGCGATATAAATGATATAGCTTCAAATGCAGGCGACACAAACGAGTTAGCTTCAAATCCATGCGAAACACATGGTATAGCTTCGTATTCTTGCGAAACAAATGCGTTAGCTTTAGATACTTGTGATAAACATGATTTATATTCAACTGCATGCGAAACAAACGAGTCAGCTTCAAATCCATGCGATACACATGATTTAGCTTCAAATCAATGCGACGTAGTAGGTTTAGCTTCAAATCCATGCAAAACAAACGATTTAGCATCAGATACTTGCGATATAACTGATAGAGCTCCTAATGCAGATGAATCAAACGAGTTAGCTGCAAAATCCATGCGAGACACATGATTTAGCTTCAAATCAATGCGAAGTAGAAGGCTTAGCCTCAAATCCATGCGACACAACTGATTGAGCATCAAATACTTGCGATATAAATGATATAGCTTCAAATGCAGGCGACACAAACGAGTTAGCTTCAAATCCATGCGAAACACATGATTTAGCTTCAAATCCAAGCGAAACACATGATTTATCTTCAAATCAATGCGATGTAAAAGGTTTAGCTTCAAATCTGTGCGAAACAAATGATTTAGCATCAAATACTTGCGATATAAGGGATATAGCTTCAGATGCAGGCGAATCGAACGAGTTAGCTTCAAATCCATGAGAAACACATGATTTAGCTTCAAATCCATGCGAAACAAGTGGTTGAACTACAAATACTTGTGATATACATTATTTAGCTACAACTGCATGCGAAACAAACGAGTTAGCTTCAAATCCATGCGAAACACATGATTTAGCTTCAAATCAATGCGATGTAGAAGGTTTAACTTCAAATCCAAGCGAAACACATGATTTGGCTTCAAATACTTGCGATATAAGTGATATAGTTTCAAATGCAGGCGAAACGATCGAGTTAGCTGCAAATCCATGCGAAACACATGATTCAGCTGCAAATCAATGCGATGTAGAAGGTTTAGCTTCAAATCCATGCCAAACACATGATTTAGCTTCAAATCAATGTGATGTAGAAGGCTTAGATTCAAATCCATGCAAAACACGTGATTTAGGATCCAATCAATGCGAAGTAGAAGGCTTAGCTTCAAATCCATGCGAAACAAATGCTTTAGCTTCAAATACTTGTGATATACATGATATAGCTTCAAATGCAGGCCGAAAAAACGAGTTAGCTTCAAATCCATGCAAAAGACATGATTCAGCTTCAAATCACTGCGTTCTAGGAGGCTTAGCATCAAAACCCATGCGAAACAAACGAGTTAGCTTCAAATCCATGCGAAACACATGATTTAGCTTCAAATCAATACGAAGTAGAAGGCTTAGCTTCAAATTCATGCGAGACGAAAGATTTAGCTTCAAATCCATGCGAAACAAATGGTTTAGCTTCAAATACTTGTGATATACGTTATTTAGATTTAACTGCATGGGCAACGAACCAGTTAGCTTCAAATCCATGCGAAACACACGATTTAGCTGCAAATCAATGCGATGTAGAAGGCTTAGCTTCAAATCCATGCAAACCACGTGATTTAGGATCCAATCAATGCAGAAGTAGAAGGCTTAGCTTCAAATCCATGCGAATCAATTGTTTAGCTGCAAATACTTGTGATATACATGATTTAGTTTCAACTGCATGCGAAACAAACGAGTTAGCTTGAAATCCACTCGAAACACAATATTTAGCGTCAAATCAATGCGAAGTAGGAGGAATAGCTCCAAATCCACGCGAAACACATGATTTAACTTCAAATCAGTGCGAAGTAGAAGGCTTAGCTTCAAATCCATGCGAATCTAATGGTTCGGCTTCAAATAATTGTGAAATGCATGATTTAGCTTCAACTGCATGCGAAAAAACGAGTAACCTTCAAATCCATGCCAAACACGTGATTTAGCTTCAAATCTATGGGATGTAGAAGGATTAGCATCAAATCCATGCGAAACACATTATTTAGGTGCAAATCAGTGCGAAGTAGAAGGCTCAGGTTCAAAGCCATGCGATTCAAATGGTTCATCTTCAAATACTTGTGAAACACATGATTTAGCTTCAACTGCATGCGAAACAAACGAGTTACCTTCAAATCCACGCGAAACACATGATTTAGCTTCAAATCAATGCGATGTAGAAGGCTTAGCTTCAAATCCATGCAAAACATGTGATTTAGGATCCAATCAATGCGAAGTAGAAGGCTTAGCTTCAAATCCATGCGATACAAATGGTTTAGCTTCAAATACTTGCGATATAAGTGATATAGTTTCAAATGCAGGAGAAACGAAAGAGTTAGCTTCAAATCCATGCGAAACACATGATTCAGCTGCAAATCAATGCGATGTAGAAGGCTTAGCTTCAAATCCATGCAAAACACGTGATTTAGGATCCAATCAATGCGAAGTAGAAGGCTTAGCTTCAAATCCATGCGAAACAAATGCTTTAGCTTCAAACACTTGCGATATAAATGATATAGCTTCAAATGCAGGAGAAACAAACGAGTTAGCTTCAAATCCATGCAAAACACACGATTTAGCTTCAATTCAATGCCAAGTAGATGGCTTAGCTTCAAATCCAGGCGAATCAATTGTTTAGGTGCAAATACTTGTGATATACATGATTTAGCTTCAACTGCATTCGAAGCAAACGAGTTAGCTCCGAATCCACGCGAAACACATGATTTAGCTTCAAATCAGTGCGAAGTAGAAGGCTTAGCCTCAAATCCATGCGACACAACTGATTGAGCATCAAATACTTGCGATATAAATGATATAGCTTCAAATGCAGGCGACACAAACGAGTTAGCTTCAAATCCATGCGAAAGACACGATTCAGCTTCAAATCAGTGCGTTCTAGGAGGCTTAGCATCAAAACCCATGCGAAACAAACGAGTTAGCTTCAAATCCATGCGAAACACATGATTTAGCTTCAAATCAATACGAAGTAGAAGGCTCAGGTTCAAAGCCATGCGATTCAAATGGTTCATCTATAAATACTTGTGAAAGACATGATTTAGCTTCAACTGCATGCGAAACAAACGAGTTATCTTCAAATCCACGCGAAACACATGATTTAGCTTCAAATCAATGCGATGTAGTAGGTTTAGCTTCAAATCTAAGCGAAACACATGATTCAGCTTCAAATACTTGCGATATAAGTGATCTAGCTTCAAATACAGGCGAAACGAATGACTTAGCTTCAAATCCATGCCAAACACATGATTCAGCTGCAAATCAATGCGATGTAGAAGGTTTAGCTTCAAATCCAATCAAAACACATGATTTAGCTTCAAATCTATGGGATGTAGAAGGTTTAGCTTCAAATCCATGCGAAACACATTATTTAGCTGCAAATCAGTGCGAAGTAGAAGGCTCAGGTTCAAATCAATGCGATTCAAATGGTTTATCTTCAAATACTTGTGAAAGACATGATTTAGCTACAACTGCATGCGAAACAAACGAGTTACCTTCAAATCCATGCGAAACACATAATTTAGTTTGAAATCAATGCGAAGTAGCAGATTTAGCTTCAAATCCATTCAAAACACGTGATTTAGGATCCAATCAATGCGAAGTAGAAGGCTTAGCTTCAAATCCATGCGAAACAAATGGTTTAGCTTCAAATACTTGCGATATAAATGATACAGCGTCAAATACAGGAGAAACAAACGAGTTAGCTTCAAATCCATGCAAAACACACGATTTAGTTTCAATTCAATGCCAAGTAGAAGGCTTAGCTTCAAATCCATGCGATACATATGATTTAGCTTCAAATACTTGCGATATAAGTGATATAGCTTCAAAAGCTGGAGGAACAAACGAGGTAGCTTCAATTCCATGTGAAACAAATGATTTAGCTTCAAATCAATGCGAAGTAAAAGGCTTAGCTTCAAATCCATGCGAAACAAATGGTTTAGCTACAAAAATACTTGTGATATACATTATGAAGCTACAACTGCATGCGACACAAACGAGTTAGATTCAAATCCATGCGAAACACACAATTTAGCTTCAATTCAATGCCAAGTAGAAGGCTCAGCTTCAAATACATGCGAACCAATTGTTTAGCTGCAAATACTTGTGATATACATGATTTAGTTTCAACTGCATGCGAAACAAACGAGTTTGCTTCAAATCCACGCGAAACACATGATTTAGCTTCAAATCAATGTGATGTAGAAGGCTAAGCTTCAAATCCATGAAAACACATGATTTGGGATCCAATCAATGCGAAGTAGAAGGCTTAGCTTCAAATCCTTGCGAAACAAATGGTTTAGCTTCAAATACTTGCGATATAAATGATACAGCTTCAAATACAGGAGAAACAAACGAGTCAGCTTCAAATCCATGCAAAATACACGATTTAGCTTCAATTCAATGCCAAGTAGAAGGCTTAGCTTCAAATCCATGCCAATCAATTGTTTAGCTGCAAATACTTGTGATATACATGATTTAGTTTCAACTGCATGCGAAACAAACGAGTTAGCTTCAAATTCATGCGAAACACAATATATAGCGTCAAATCAATGCGAAGTAGAAGGCAGAGATGCAAATCCATGCGATACAAATGGTTTAGCTTCAAATACTTGTGATATACATGATTTAGCTTCAACTGCATTCGAAGCAATCGAGTTAGCTCCAAATCCACGCGAAACACATGATTTAACTTCAAATCAGTGCGAAGTAGAAGGCTTAGCTTCAAATCCTTGCAAATCTAATGGTTCGGCTTGAATTACTAGTGAAATGCATGAATTAGCTTCAATTGCATGCGAAACAATTGAGTTACATTCAAATCCAAGCGACACAACTGATTTAACTTCAAATACTTGCCATATAAGTGATATAGCTTCAAATGCAGACGAAACAAACGAGTTAGCTTCAAATCTATGCGAAACACATGATTTATATGCAAATCAATGCGACCTAGAAGGCTTAGCTTCAAATCCATGCGGAACAAATGATTTAGCTTCAAATACTTGTGATATTAGTGATATAGATTCAACTGCAGACGTAACAAACGAGTTAGCTTCAAATCAATGCGAAACTCATGATTTAGCTTCAAATCAATGCGAACTAGAAGTCTTAGCTTCAAAACCATGCGAAACAAATGATTTAGCTTCAAATCAATGCGAAGTAGAAGGCTTACCTTCAAATCCATGCGAAACGAAAGATTTAGCTTTAAATACTTGCGAATATAAGTGATATAGCTTCAAATACAGGCGACACAAACGAGTTTGCTTCAAATCCATGCGAAACACATAATTCGTCATCAAATCAAAGCGAAGTAGAAGGTTTAGCTTCAAATCCATGCGATACAAATGATTTAGCATCAGATACTTGCGATATAATTGATATAGCTTCAAATGCAGGGGAAACAAACGAGTTAGCTTCAAATCCACGCAAAACACATGATTAAGCTTCAAATCAATTCTATGTAGAAGATTTAGCTTTAAATCAAAGCGAAACAAATGATTTAGCTTCAAACACTTGGGATAGAAGCGATATAGCTTCAAATGCAGACGAATCAAACGGGTTAGCTTGAAAATCCATGCGATACGCATGATTTAGCTTCAAATCCATGCGAATCAAATGATTAAGGTTCAAATCAATAAGATGTAGAAGATTTAGCTTCAAATCCATGCGAAACACATGATTTAGCTGCAAATCAATGCGATGTAGAAGGCTTAGCTTCAAATCAATGCTATGTAGATGGTTTGGCTTCAAATCCATGCGATACAAATGATTTATTTTGAAGCACTTAGGATATAAGTGATATAGATTCAAATGCAGACGAATGAAACGAGTTAGCTTCAAAATTCATGCGATACACATGATTTAGATTCAAATCAATGCGATGTAGAAGGTTTATCTTCAAATCCATGCCGCTCAAACGATTGAGCTTCTATCACTTCGGTTATAGGTGATATAGCTCCAGCTGCATGCAAAACAAACGAGTTAGCTTCAAGTTTATGCGAAACAGATGATTTATCTGCAAATTAATGCGATGTATGAGGTTTAGCTTCAAATCCATGCGAAACAAATGATTTACCATCAGATACTTGTTATATAAGTGATATAGCTACAAATGCAGGGGAAACAAACGGGTTAGCTTTAAATACATGCAAAACACATGATTAAGCTGCAAATTAATGCGATGTAGAAGGTTTAGCTTCAAATCCATGCGATACAAATGATTTAGCATCAGATACTTGCGATATAATTGACATAGCTTCAAATGCATGCGAAACAAACGAGAAAGCTTCAAATACTTGCGATATAAATGAAACAGCTTCAAATGCAGACAAAACAAACGAGTTAGCTTCAAATCCGTGCGAAACACATGATTTAGCTTCATATCCAAGGGAAACACATGATTTAGCTACAAATCAATGCGATGTAGAAGTTTTAGCTTCAAATCCATGCGGAACAAATGGTTTAGATTCAACTACTTGTGATATACATGATTTAGCTTCAACTGCATGCGAAACAAACGAGCTAGCTTCAAATACATGCGAAACACATGATTTAGCTTCAAACCAATGCGATGTAGAAGGTTTAGCTTCAAAACCATGCGATTCAAATGGTTCATCTATAAATACTTGTGAAAGACATGATTTAGCTTCAACTGCATGCGAAACAAACGAGTTATCTTCAAATCCACGCGAAACACATGATTTAGCTTCAAATCAATGCGATGTAGTAGGTTTAGCTTCAAATCTAAGCGAAACACATGATTCAGCTTCAAATACTTGCGATATAAGTGATCTAGCTTCAAATACAGGCGAAACGAATGACTTAGCTTCAAATCCATGCCAAACACATGATTCAGCTGCAAATCAATGCGATGTAGAAGGTTTAGCTTCAAATCCAATCAAAACACATGATTTAGCTTCAAATCTATGGGATGTAGAAGGTTTAGCTTCAAATCCATGCGAAACACATTATTTAGCTGCAAATCAGTGCGAAGTAGAAGGCTCAGGTTCAAATCAATGCGATTCAAATGGTTTATCTTCAAATACTTGTGAAAGACATGATTTAGCTACAACTGCATGCGAAACAAACGAGTTACCTTCAAATCCATGCGAAACACATAATTTAGTTTGAAATCAATGCGAAGTAGCAGATTTAGCTTCAAATCCATTCAAAACACGTGATTTAGGATCCAATCAATGCGAAGTAGAAGGCTTAGCTTCAAATCCATGCGAAACAAATGGTTTAGCTTCAAATACTTGCGATATAAATGATACAGCGTCAAATACAGGAGAAACAAACGAGTTAGCTTCAAATCCATGCAAAACACACGATTTAGTTTCAATTCAATGCCAAGTAGAAGGCTTAGCTTCAAATCCATGCGATACATATGATTTAGCTTCAAATACTTGCGATATAAGTGATATAGCTTCAAAAGCTGGAGGAACAAACGAGGTAGCTTCAATTCCATGTGAAACAAATGATTTAGCTTCAAATCAATGCGAAGTAAAAGGCTTAGCTTCAAATCCATGCGAAACAAATGGTTTAGCTACAAAAATACTTGTGATATACATTATGAAGCTACAACTGCATGCGACACAAACGAGTTAGATTCAAATCCATGCGAAACACACAATTTAGCTTCAATTCAATGCCAAGTAGAAGGCTCAGCTTCAAATACATGCGAACCAATTGTTTAGCTGCAAATACTTGTGATATACATGATTTAGTTTCAACTGCATGCGAAACAAACGAGTTTGCTTCAAATCCACGCGAAACACATGATTTAGCTTCAAATCAATGTGATGTAGAAGGCTAAGCTTCAAATCCATGAAAACACATGATTTGGGATCCAATCAATGCGAAGTAGAAGGCTTAGCTTCAAATCCTTGCGAAACAAATGGTTTAGCTTCAAATACTTGCGATATAAATGATACAGCTTCAAATACAGGAGAAACAAACGAGTCAGCTTCAAATCCATGCAAAATACACGATTTAGCTTCAATTCAATGCCAAGTAGAAGGCTTAGCTTCAAATCCATGCCAATCAATTGTTTAGCTGCAAATACTTGTGATATACATGATTTAGTTTCAACTGCATGCGAAACAAACGAGTTAGCTTCAAATTCATGCGAAACACAATATATAGCGTCAAATCAATGCGAAGTAGAAGGCAGAGATGCAAATCCATGCGATACAAATGGTTTAGCTTCAAATACTTGTGATATACATGATTTAGCTTCAACTGCATTCGAAGCAATCGAGTTAGCTCCAAATCCACGCGAAACACATGATTTAACTTCAAATCAGTGCGAAGTAGAAGGCTTAGCTTCAAATCCATGCGGAACAAATGATTTAGCTTCAAATACTTGTGATATTAGTGATATAGATTCAACTGCAGACGTAACAAACGAGTTAGCTTCAAATCAATGCGAAACTCATGATTTAGCTTCAAATCAATGCGAACTAGAAGTCTTAGCTTCAAAACCATGCGAAACAAATGATTTAGCTTCAAATCAATGCGAAGTAGAAGGCTTACCTTCAAATCCATGCGAAACGAAAGATTTAGCTTTAAATACTTGCGAATATAAGTGATATAGCTTCAAATACAGGCGACACAAACGAGTTTGCTTCAAATCCATGCGAAACACATAATTCGTCATCAAATCAAAGCGAAGTAGAAGGTTTAGCTTCAAATCCATGCGATACAAATGATTTAGCATCAGATACTTGCGATATAATTGATATAGCTTCAAATGCAGGGGAAACAAACGAGTTAGCTTCAAATCCACGCAAAACACATGATTAAGCTTCAAATCAATTCTATGTAGAAGATTTAGCTTTAAATCAAAGCGAAACAAATGATTTAGCTTCAAACACTTGGGATAGAAGCGATATAGCTTCAAATGCAGACGAATCAAACGGGTTAGCTTGAAAATCCATGCGATACGCATGATTTAGCTTCAAATCCATGCGAATCAAATGATTAAGGTTCAAATCAATAAGATGTAGAAGATTTAGCTTCAAATCCATGCGAAACACATGATTTAGCTGCAAATCAATGCGATGTAGAAGGCTTAGCTTCAAATCAATGCTATGTAGATGGTTTGGCTTCAAATCCATGCGATACAAATGATTTATTTTGAAGCACTTAGGATATAAGTGATATAGATTCAAATGCAGACGAATGAAACGAGTTAGCTTCAAAATTCATGCGATACACATGATTTAGATTCAAATCAATGCGATGTAGAAGGTTTATCTTCAAATCCATGCCGCTCAAACGATTGAGCTTCTATCACTTCGGTTATAGGTGATATAGCTCCAGCTGCATGCAAAACAAACGAGTTAGCTTCAAGTTTATGCGAAACAGATGATTTATCTGCAAATTAATGCGATGTATGAGGTTTAGCTTCAAATCCATGCGAAACAAATGATTTACCATCAGATACTTGTTATATAAGTGATATAGCTACAAATGCAGGGGAAACAAACGGGTTAGCTTTAAATACATGCAAAACACATGATTAAGCTGCAAATTAATGCGATGTAGAAGGTTTAGCTTCAAATCCATGCGATACAAATGATTTAGCATCAGATACTTGCGATATAATTGACATAGCTTCAAATGCATGCGAAACAAACGAGAAAGCTTCAAATACTTGCGATATAAATGAAACAGCTTCAAATGCAGACAAAACAAACGAGTTAGCTTCAAATCCGTGCGAAACACATGATTTAGCTTCATATCCAAGGGAAACACATGATTTAGCTACAAATCAATGCGATGTAGAAGTTTTAGCTTCAAATCCATGCGGAACAAATGGTTTAGATTCAACTACTTGTGATATACATGATTTAGCTTCAACTGCATGCGAAACAAACGAGCTAGCTTCAAATACATGCGAAACACATGATTTAGCTTCAAACCAATGCGATGTAGAAGGTTTAGCTTCAAAACCATGCGAAACACATGATGTAGCTTCAAATCAAGGAGAAGTAGTAGACTTAGCTTCAAGTACATGAGAAACAATTGATTTTGCTTCAAATAGTTGCGATATATGTGATATAGCTTCAAATGCAGGCGTAACAAACAAGTTAGCTTCAAATCCATGTGAAACGAAAGATTTAGCTTCAAATACTTGCGAATATAAGTGATATAGCTTCAATTGCAGGCGAAACAAACGAGTTAGCTTCAGATCCATGCGAAACACATGATTTAGCTTGATATCAATGCGAAGTAGAAGGCTTAGCTTCAAATGCATGCGAATCAAATGATTTAGCTTCAAATACTTGCGATATAAATGACACAGCTTCATATGCAGTCGAAACGAACGAGTTAGCTTCAACTCCATGCGATGCACATGATTTTGATGCAAATCAATGCGACGTAGCAGGTTTAGCTTCAAATCCATGCAAAACAAACGACATAGCATCAGATACTTGCGATATAACTGATATAGCTCCAAATGCAGATGAATCAAACGAGTTAGCTGCAAAATCCAAGCGAAACACATGATCTAGCTTGATATCAATGCGAAGTAGAAGGCTTAGCTTCACATCCATGCGAATCAAATGGATTAGCTCCAAATACTTCGGATATACATGATTTAGCTTCAACTGCAGGCGAAACAAACGAGTTAGCTTCAAATCCAAGCGACACAACAGATTTAACATCGAATACTTGCGATATGAGTGATATAGCTTCAAATGCAGTCGAAACGACCGAGTTAGCTTCAAATCCATGCGAAACACATGATTTATATGCAAATCAATGCGACGTAGAAGCCTTAGCTTCAAATCCATGAGGAACAAATGATTCAGCTTCAAATAATTGTGATATAAGTGATATAGATTCAACTGCAGGCGTAACAAATGAGTTAGCATCAAATACGTGCGAAACATATGATTTAGCTTCAAATCACTGCGATCTAGATGTCCTAGCTTCAAATCCATGCGAAACACATGATTTAGATTCAAATCAATGCGGTGTAGAAGGTTTAGCTTCAAATCCGCCCGAAACAAATGATTTAGCTTCAAATACTTGCGATATAAGTGATATAGATTCAAATGCAGGCGAAACGAACGAGCTAGCTTCAAGTCCATGCGAAACACATGATTTAGCTGCAAATCAATGCGATGTAGGATGCTTAGCTTCAAATCCATGCGAATCAAATGATTTAGCATCAGATACTTGTTATATAAGTGATATAGCTACAAATGCATGGAAAACAAACGAGTTAGCTTCAAATCCATGCGAAACACATGACTTAGCTGCAAATCAATGCGATGTAGAAGGTTTAGCTTCAAATCAATGCTATGTAGAAGGTTTGGCTTCAAATCCATGCGAAACAAATGATTTAGCTTCAAACACTTAGGATATAAGTGATATAGCTCCAAATGCAGAAAAATCAAACGAGTTAGTTTCAAAATCCATGCGATACACATGACTTAGCTTCAAATCAATGCGAAGTAGAAGGATTAGCTTCAAATCCATGCGAAACACATGATTTAGCTGCAAATCAATGCGATGTAGAATGTTTAGCTTCTAATCCATGCGAAACAAATGATTTAGCTTCATATACTTGCGATAAAAGGGATATAGCTTCAAATGCAGGCGAAACGAAAGAGTTAGCTTCAAATCCATGCGAAACACATGTCTTAGATACTAATGAACGCGATCTAGAAGGTTTAGCTACAAATCCAGGCGAAACACTTGATTTAGCTTCAAATCAATGCGATGTAGATGGATTAGCTTCAAATACATGCGAAACAAATGATTTAGCTTCAAATACTTGTGATATAAGTGATATAGACTCAACTGCAGGCAAAACAAAGGAGTTAGCTTCAAATCCATGCGATACAAATGATTTAGCATCAAATGCTTGCGATATAAGTGATATAGCTTCAAATGCAGACGAATCAAACGAGTAAGCTTCAAATCCATGCGAAACACATGATTTAGCTTCAAATAATTGCGAAGTAGAAGGCTTGGCTTCAAATCCATGCGAAACAAATGGATTCGCGTCAAATACTTGCGATATAAATGAAATAGCTTCAACTGCATGCGAAACAAACAAGTTAGCTTCAAATTTATGCAAAACACATGATTAAGCTTCAAATGCATGCGAAACACATGATTTATCTTCAAATACATGCGAAACACATGGTTTAGCATCAAATACATGCGAAACAAATTGTTTAGCCGCAGATACTTATGATATACATGATTTAGCTTCAACTGCGTGCGAAACAAACGAGTTAGCTTCAAATACTTGCGATATAAATGAAGTTGGTTGAAAAGCAGGAAAAAAAACGAGTTAGCTTCAAATCCATGCGAAATACATGATTTAGCTTCATATCAATGCGAAGTAGAAGGCAACGCTTCAAATCCATGCGACACAACTGATTGAGCATCAAATACATGCGATATAAATGATATCGCTTCAAATGCAGGCGACACAAACGAGTTAGCTTCAAATCCATGCAAAACACATGATTTAGCTTCAAATCCAAGCGAAACACATGATATAGCTTCAAATCAATGCGATGTAAAAGGTTTAGCTTCAAATCCGTGCGAAGCAAATGATGTTGGCATCAAATACTTGCGATGTAAGTGATATAGCTTCAATGCAGGCCAAACAGACGAGTTAGCTTCAAATCCATGAGAAACACATGATTTAGCTTCAAATCAATGCGAAGTAGAGGGCTTAGCTTCAAATCCATGCGAAACGAATGATTTAGCGTCAAATACTTGCGAATATAATGGATACAGCTTCAAATGTATGCGAAACAAACGAGTTAGCTTCAAATACTTGCGATATAAATGAAGTAGGTTCAAAAGCTGGAAAAACGAACGAGTCAGATTCAAATCCATGCGAAACACATGATCTATATTCATATCAATACGAAGTAGAAGGCTTAGCTTCAAATCCATGCGAATCTAATGGTTCGGCTTCAAATACTTGTGAAATGCATGATTTAGCTTCAACTGCATGCGAAACAACGAGTTACCTTGAAATCCATGCGAAACACATATTTTAGCTTCAAATCAATGCGAAGTAGCAGGTGTAGCTTCAAATCCATGCGAAACACATGATTTAGCTTCAAATACTTGCGATATAAGTGATATAGTTTCAAATGCAGGTTAAAACGAACGAGTTAGCTTCAAATCCATGCGAAACACATGATTCAGCTGCAAATCAATGCGAAGTAGATGGTGTAGCTTCAAATCCATGCCAAACACATGATTTAGCTTCAAATCCATGGGATGTAGAAGGTTTAGCTTCAAATCGATGCGAAACATATTATTTAGGTTCAAATCAGTGTGAAATAGAAGGCTCAGGTTTAAAGCCATGCGATTCAAATGGTTCATCTTCAAATATTTGTGAAAGACATGATTTAGCTTCAACTGCATTCGAAACAAACGAGTTAGCTCCAAATCCATGCGATACACAAGATTTAGCTTCAAATCAATGCGATGTAGAAAGTTCAGCTTCAAATCCATGCGACGCACATGATTTAGCTTCAAATACTTGCGATATAAGTGATATAACTTCAAAATCTGGAGGAACAAACGAGGTAGCTTCAATTCCATGCGAAACAAATGATTTAGCTTCAAATCAATGCGAAGTAGAGGGCTTAGCTTCAAATCCATGCGAAACAAATGGTTTAGCTACAAATACTATTGATATACATTATTTAGCTACAACTGCATGCGAAACAAATGAGTTAGCTTCAAATACATGGGATACACATGATTTAGCTTCAAATCAATGCGATGTAGAAGGTTTAGCTTAAAATCCATGCGAAACAAATGGTTTAGCTACAAATACTTGTGATATACATTATTTAGCTACAACTGCATGCGAAACAAACGAGTTAGCTTCAAATACATGGGATACACATGATTTAGCTTCAAATCAATGCGATGTAGAAGGTTTAGCTTCAAATCCATGCGATTTACAAGATTTAGATTCAAATCAATGCGATGTAGAAGGTTCAGCTTCAAATCCATGCGACACATATGATTTAGCTTCAAATACTTGCGATATAAGTGATATAGCTTCAAAAGCAGGAGGAACAAACGAGGTAGCTTCAATTCCACGCGAAACAAATGATTTAGCTTCAAATCAATGCGAAGTAGAAGGCTTTGCTTCAAATCCATGCGAAACAAATGGTTTAGCTACAAATACTTGTGATAAACATTATTTAGCTACAACTGCATGCGAAACAAACGAGTCTGCATCAAATCCATGCGAAACACACGATTTAGCTTCAAATCAATGCAATGTAGAAGGTTTAGCTTCAGATCCAAGCGAAACGAACGAGTTAGCTTCAAATCCATGCGAAACACAAGATTCAGCTGCTAATCAATGCGATGTAGAAGGTTTAGCTTCAAATCCATGCGAAACAATTGATTGAGCTTCCTACACTTGGGATATAGGTGATATAGCTTCAACTGCATGCGAAACAAATGAGTTACATTCAAATCCAAACGAAACACATGATTTAGCTTCAAATACTTGCGATATAAGTGATATAGTTTCAAATGCAGGAGAAACGAACGAGTTAGCTTCAAATCCATGCGAAACACATGATTCAGCTGCAAATCAATGCGAAGTAGATGGTTTAGCTTCAAATCCATGCCAAACACATGATTTAGCTTCAAATCCATGGGATGTAGAAGGTTTAGCTTCAAATCGATGCGAAACATATTATTTAGGTTCAAATCAGTGTGAAATAGAAGGCTCAGGTTTAAAGCCATGCGATTCAAATGGTTCATCTTCAAATATTTGTGAAAGACATGATTTAGCTTCAACTGCATTCGAAACAAACGAGTTACCTCCAAATCCATGCGATACACAAGATTTAGCTTCAAATCAATGCGATGTAGAAAGTTCAGCTTCAAATCCATGCGACGCACATGATTTAGCTTCAAATACTTGCGATATAAGTGATATAACTTCAAAATCTGGAGGAACAAACGAGGTAGCTTCAATTCCATGCGAAACAAATGATTTAGCTTCAAATCAATGCGAAGTAGAGGGCTTAGCTTCAAATCCATGCGAAACAAATGGTTTAGCTACAAATACTTGTGATATACATTATTTAGCTACAACTGCATGCGAAACAAACGAGTTAGCTTCAAATACACGGAATACACATGATTTAGCTTCAAATCAAAGCGATGTAGAAGGTTTAGCTTCAAATCCATGCGAAACAAATGGTTTAGCTACAAATACTTGTGATATACATTATTCAGCTACAACTGCATGCGAAACAAACGAGTTAGCTACAAATCAATACGAAACACATGATTTAGCTTCAAATCAATGCGATGTAGAAGGTTTAGCTTCAAATCCATGCGATTTACAAGATTTTGCTTCAAATCAATGCGATGTAGAAGGTTCAGCTTCAAATCCATGCGACACATAAGATTTAGCTTCAAATACTTGCGATATAAGTGATATAGCTTCAAAAGCAGGAGGGACAAACGAGGTAGCTTCAATTCCACGCGAAACAAATGATTTAGCTTCAAATCAATGCGAAGTAGAAGGCATAGCTTCAAATCCATGCGAAACAAATGGTTTAGCTACAAATACTTGTGATATACATTATTTAGCTACAACTGCATGCGAAACAAACGAGTTAGCTTCAAATCCACGCGACGCACATGATTTAGCTTCAAATACTTGCGATATAAGTGATATAGCTTCAAAATCTGGAGGAACAAACGAGGTAGCTTCAATTCCATGCGAAACAAATGATTTAGCTTCAAATCAATGCGAAGTAGAGGGCTTAGCTTCAAATCCATGCGTAACAAATGGTTTAGCTAGAAATACTTGTGATATACATTATTTAGCTACAACTGCATGCGAAACAAACGAGTTAGCTTCAAATACATGGGATACACATGATTTAGCTTCAAATACTTGCGATATAAGTGATATAGCTTCAAAATCTGGAGGAACAAACGAGGTAGCTTCAATTCCATGCGAAACAAATGATTTAGCTTCAAATCAATGCGAAGTAGAGGGCTTAGCTTCAAATCCATGCGTAACAAATGGTTTAGCTAGAAATACTTGTGATATACATTATTTAGCTACAACTGCATGCGAAACAAACGAGTTAGCTTCAAATACATGGGATACACATGATTTAGCTTCAAATCAATGCGATGTAGAGGGTTTAGCTTCAAATCCATGCGATACACAAGATTTAGCTTCAAATCAATGCGATGTAGAAAGTTCAGCTTCAAATCCATGCGACGCACATGATTTAGCTTCAAATACTTGCGATATAAGTGATGTAGATTCAACTGCAGGCCAAACGAACGAGTTAGCTTCAAATCCATGCGACACATATGATTTAGCTTCAAATGCTTGCGATATAAGTGATATAGCTTGAAAAGGAGGAGGAACAAACGAGGTAGCTTCAGTTCTATGCGAAACAAATGATTTAGCTTCAAATCAATGCGAAGTAGCAGGCTTAGCTTCAAATCCATGCGAAACAAATGATTTAGCTACAAATACTCGTGATATACATTATTTAGCTACAACTGCATGCGAAACAAACGAGTTAGCTTCCAATACATGGGAAACACGATTTAGCTTAAAATCAATGCGATGTAGTAGGTTTAGCTTCAAATCCATGCGAAACAAATGATTCAGCTTCAAACACTTGGGATATAGGTGGTATAGCTCCAACTGCATGCGAAACAAACGAGTTACCGTCAAATCCACGCAAAACAAATGAGTTAGCTTCAAATCAATGCGATGTAGAAGGTTTAGCTTCAAATCCATGCGAAACAAATGATTGAGCTTCAAACACCTGGGATAAAGGTGATATAGCTTCAACTGCATGCGAAACAAACGAGTTACCTTCAAATTCACGCGAAACACATGAATTGGTTCAAATGAATGCGATGTAGAAGGTTTAGCTGCAAATCCAAGCGAAACACGTGATTTAGCTTCCAATTAATGCGATGTAGTAGGCTTAGCTTCAAATCTAAGCGAAACACATGATTTAGCTTCAAATAGTTGCGATATAAGTGATATAGATTCAAATACAGGCGAAACGAACGAGTTAGCTTCAAATCCATGCGAAACACATGATTCATTTGCAAAACAATGCGATGTAGAAGGTCCAGCTTCAAATCCATGCAAAACTCGTGATTTAGCTTCCAATTAATGCGAAGTAGAAGGCTTAGCTTCAAATCCATGCGACACATATGATTTAGCTTCATATACTTGCGATATAAATGATATAGCTCCATATGCAGGCGAATCGAACGAGTCAGCTTCAAAATCCACGCGATACACATGATTTAGCTTCAAATACTTGCGATATAAGTGATGTAGTTTCAAATACAGGCGAAACAAACGAGTTAGCTTCAGATCCATGCGAAACACATGATTTAGCTTAAAATCAATGCGATGTAGAAGGTTTAGCTTCAAATCCATGCGAAACAAATGATTTAGCTTCAAATCAATGCGATGTAGAAGGCTTAGCTTGAAATCCATGCGAAACAATTGGTTTAGCTACAAATACTTGTGATATACACTATTTAGCTACAACTGCACGCGAAACAAACGAGTTAGATTCAAATCCAAGGGAAACACATGATTTAACTTCAAACAATGCGAAGTAAAAGGCTTAGCTTCAAATCCATGCGAAACGAATGATTTAGCATCAAATGCTTGCGAATATAAGTGATATAGCTTCAAATGCAGGCGAAACAAACGAGTTAGCATCAGATCCATGCGAAACATATGATTTAGTTGCAAATCAATGCGATGAAGAGGGTTTAGCTTCAAATCCATGCGATACACAAGATATAGCTTCTAATCAATGCGATGTATAAAGTTCAGCTTCGTATCCATGCGACGCACATGATTTAGCTTCAAATACTTGCGATACAAGTGATATAGCTTCAAAATCTGGAGGAACAAACGAGGTAGCTTCAATTAAATGCGAAAAAAATGATTTAGCTTCAAATCAATGCGAAGTAGTGGGCTTAGCTTCGAATCCATGCGAAACAAATGGTTTAGCTACAAATACTTGTGATATATATTATTTAGCTACAACTGCATGCGAAACAAACGAGTTAGCTTCAAATACATGGGATACACATGATTTAGCTTCAAATCAATGCGATGTAGAAGGTTTAGCTTCAAATCCATGCGAAACACATGATTCATTTGCAAATAAATGCGATGTAGAAGGTTCAGCTTCAAATCCATGCAAAACGCGTGATTTACCTTCCAATTAATGCGAAGTAGAAGGCTTAGCTTCAAATCCATGCAAAACACATGATTTAGGATCCAATCAATGCGAAGTAGAAGGCTTAGCTTCAAATCCATGCGAAACAAATGGTTTAGCTTCAAATACTTGTGATATACGTTATTTAGATTTAACTGTATGCGCAACGAACGAGTTAGCTTCAAATCCAAGCGAAACACATGATTTAGCTGCAAATCAATGTGATGTAGAAGGTTTATCACCAAATCCATGCGAAACAAATGATTTAGCTTCAAACACTTGGGGTATAAGTGATATAGCTTCAAATGCAGACTAATCAAACGAGTTAGCTTCAAAATCCACGCGATACACATGATTTAGCTTCAAATACTTGCGATATAAGTGATGTAGATTCAAATACAGGCGAAACGAACGAGTTAGCTTCAAATCCATGCGAAACACATGATTCATTTGCAAATAAATGCGATGTAGAAGGTTCAGCTTCAAATCCATGCAAAACACGTGATTTAGCTTCCAATTAATGCGAAGTAGCAGGCTTAGCTTCAAATCCATGTAAAACACGTGATTTAGGATCCAATCAATGCGAAGTAGAAGGCTTAGCTTCAAATCCATGCGAAACAAATGGTTTAGCTTCAAATACTTGTGATATACGTTATTTAGATTTAACTGTATGCGCAACGAACGAGTTAGCTTCAAATCCAAGCGAAACACATGATTTAGCTGCAAATCAATGTGATGTAGAAGGTTTATCTCCAAATCCATGCGAAACAAATGATTTAGCTTCAAACACTTGGGGTATAAGTGATATAGTTTCAAATGCAGACTAATCAAACGAGTTAGCTTCAAAATCCACGCGATACACATGATTTAGCTTCAAATCAATGCGAAGTAGAAGGCTTAGCTTCAAATCCATGCGAAACAAATGATTTAGCTTAAAATCAATGCGATGTAGAAGGTTTAGCTTCAAAACCATGCGAAACAAATGATTGAGCTTCAAACACTTGGGATATAGGTGGTATAGCTCCAACTGCATGCGAAACAAACGAGATATCTTCAAATCCACGCGAAACAAATGATTTAGCTTCAAATGAATGCGATGTAGAAGGTTTAGCTTCAAATCCAAGCGAAACACATGATTTAGCTTCACATAGTTGCGATATAAGTGATATAGATTCAAATACAGGCGAAACAAACGAGTTAGCTTCAAATCCATGCGAAACACATGATTTAGCTTAAAATCAATGTGATGTAGTAGGTTTAGCTTCAAAACCATGCGAAACAAATGATTGAGCTTCAAACACTTGGGATATAGGTGGTATAGCTCCAACTGCATGCGAAACAAACGAGTTACCTTCAAATCCACGCGAAACACATGATTTAGCTTCAAATGAATGCGATGTAGAAGGTTTAGCTTCAAATCCAAGCGAAACACATGATTTAGCTTCAAATAGTTGCGATATAAGTGATATAGATTCAAATACAGGCGAAAAGAACGAGTTAGCTTCAAATCCATGCGAAACACATGATTCATTTGCAAATAAATGCGATGTAGAAGGTTCAGCTTCAAATCCATGCAAAACACGTGATTTAGCTTCCAATTAATGCGAAGTAGCAGGCTTAGCTTCAAATCCATGTAAAACACGTGATTTAGGATCCAATCAATGCGAAGTAGAAGGCTTAGCTTCAAATCCATGCGAAACAAATGGTTTAGCTTCAAATACTTGTGATATACGTTATTTAGATTTAACTGTATGCGCAACGAACGAGTTAGCTTCAAATCCAAGCGAAACACATGATTTAGCTGCAAATCAATGTGATGTAGAAGGTTTATCTCCAAATCCATGCGAAACAAATGATTTAGCTTCAAACACTTGGGGTATAAGTGATATAGCTTCAAATGCAGACTAATCAAACGAGTTAGCTTCAAAATCCACGCGATACACATGATTTAGCTTCAAATACTTGCGATATAAGTGATGTAGATTCAACTGCAGGCCAGACGAACGAGTTAGCTTCAAATCCATGCGAAACAAATGATTTAGCTTCAAATCAATGCGAAGTAGAAGGCTTAGCTTCAAATCCATGCGAAACAAATGATTTAGCTTAAAATCAATGCGATGTAGAAGGTTTAGCTTCAAAACCATGCGAAACAAATGATTTAGCTTCAAATGAATGCGATGTAGAAGGTTTAGCTTCAAATCCAAGCGAAACACATGATTTAGCTTCACATAGTTGCGATATAAGTGATATAGATTCAAATACAGGCGAAACGAGCGAGTTAGCTTCAAATCCATGCGAAACACATGATTCATTTGCCAATAAATGTGATGTAGAAGGTTCAACTTCAAATCCATGCAAAACACGTGATTTAGCTTCCAATTAATGCGAAGTAGAAGGCTTAGCTTCAAATCCATGCGAAACAAATGGTTTAGCTTCAAATACTTGTGATATACGTTATTTAGATTTATCTGTATGCGCAACGAACGAGTTAGCTTCAAATCCATGCGAAACACATGATTTAGCTGCAAATCAATGCGATGTAGAAGGTTTAGCTCCAAATCCATGCGAAACAAATTATTTAGCTTCAAACACTTGGGGTATAAGTGATATAGCTTCAAATGCAGACTAATCAAACGAGTTAGCTTCAAAATCCACGCGATACACATGATTTAGCTTCAAATACTTGAGATATAAGTGATGTAGATTCAACTGCAGGCGCAACGAACGAGTTAGCTTCAAATCCATGCGAAACACATGATTTAGCTGCAAATCAATGCGATGTAGAAGGTTTAGCTTCAAATCCATGCGATACACAAGATTTAGCTTCAAATCAATTCGATGTAGAAGGTTCAGCTTCAAATCCATGCGACACAAATGGTTTAGCTTCAAATACTTGTGATATACGTTATTTAGATTTAACTGTATGCGCAACGAACGAGTTAGGTTCAAATCCAAGCGAAACACATGATTTAGCTGCAAATCAATGTGATGTAGAAGGTTTATCTCCAAATCCATGCGAAACAAATGATTTAGCTTCAAACACTTGGGGTATAAGTGATATAGCTTCAAATGCAGACTAATCAAACGAGTTAGCTTCAAAATCCACGCGATACACATGATTTAGCTTCAAATACTTGCGATATAAGTGACGTAGATTCAACTGCAGGCCAAACGAACGAGTTAGCTTCAAATCCATGCGAAACACATGATTTAGCTTAAAATCAATGCGATGTAGAAGGTTTAGCTTCAAATCCATGCGAAACAAATGATTTAGCTTCAAATCAATGCGATGTAGGAGGCTTAGCTTGAAATCCATGCGAAACAATTGGTTTAGCTACAAATACTTGTGATATACACTATTTAGCTACAACTGCACGCGAAACAAACGAGTTAGATTCAAATCCAAGGGAAACACATGATTTAACTTCAAACAATGCGAAGTAAAAGGCTTAGCTTCAAATCCATGCGAAACGAATGATTTAGCATCAAATGCTTGCGAATATAAGTGATATAGCTTCAAATGCAGGCGAAACAAACGAGTTAGCTTCAGATCCATGCGAAACATATGATTTAGTTGCAAATCAATGCGATGAAGAGGGTTTAGCTTCAAATCCATGCGATACACAAGATATAGCTTCTAATCAATGCGATGTATAAAGTTCAGCTTCGTATCCATGCGACGCACATGATTTAGCTTCAAATACTTGCGATACAAGTGATATAGCTTCAAAATCTGGAGGAACAAACGAGGTAGCTTCAATTACATGCGAAAAAAATGATTTAGCTTCAAATCAATGCGAAGTAGTGGGCTTAGCTTCGAATCCATGCGAAACAAATGGTTTAGCTACAAATACTTGTGATATACATTATTTAGCTACAACTGCATGCGAAACAAACGAGTTAGCTTCAAATACATGGGATACACATGATTTAGCTTCAAATCAATGCGATGTAGAAGGTTTAGCTTCAAATCCATGCGAAACACATGATTCATTTGCAAATAAATGCGATGTAGAAGGTTCAGCTTCAAATCCATGCAAAACGCGTGATTTACCTTCCAATTAATGCGAAGTAGAAGGCTTAGCTTCAAATCCATGCAAAACACGTGATTTAGGATCTAATCAATGCGAAGTAGAAGGCTTAGCTTCAAATCCATGCGAAACAAATGGTTTAGCTTCAAATACTTGTGATATACGTTATTTAGATTTAACTGTATGCGCAACGAACGAGTTAGCTTCAAATCCAAGCGAAACACATGATTTAGCTGCAAATCAATGTGATGTAGAAGGTTTATCACCAAATCCATGCGAAACAAATGATTTAGCTTCAAACACTTGGGGTATAAGTGATATAGCTTCAAATGCAGACTAATCAAACGAGTTAGCTTCAAAATCCACGCGATACACATGATTTAGCTACAAATACTTGCGATATAAGTGATGTAGATTCAAATACAGGCGAAACGAACGAGTTAGCTTCAAATCCATGCGAAACACATGATTCATTTGCAAATAAATGCGATGTAGAAGGTTCAGCTTCAAATCCATGCAAAACACGTGATTTAGCTTCCAATTAATGCGAAGTAGCAGGCTTAGCTTCAAATCCATGTAAAACACGTGATTTAGGATCCAATCAATGCGAAGTAGAAGGCTTAGCTTCAAATCCATGCGAAACAAATGGTTTAGCTTCAAATACTTGTGATATACGTTATTTAGATTTAACTGTATGCGCAACGAACGAGTTAGCTTCAAATCCAAGCGAAACACATGATTTAGCTGCAAATCAATGTGATGTAGAAGGTTTATCTCCAAATCCATGCGAAACAAATGATTTAGCTTCAAACACTTGGGGTATAAGTGATATAGTTTCAAATGCAGACTAATCAAACGAGTTAGCTTCAAAATCCACGCGATACACATGATTTAGCTTCAAATCAATGCGAAGTAGAAGGCTTAGCTTCAAATCCATGCGAAACAAATGATTTAGCTTAAAATCAATGCGATGTAGAAGGTTTAGCTTCAAAACCATGCGAAACAAATGATTGAGCTTCAAACACTTGGGATATAGGTGGTATAGCTCCAACTGCATGCGAAACAATCGAGATATCTTCAAATCCACGCGAAACAAATGATTTAGCTTCAAATGAATGCGATGTAGAAGGTTTAGCTTCAAATCCAAGCGAAACACATGATTTAGCTTCACATAGTTGCGATATAAGTGATATAGATTCAAATACAGGCGAAAAGAACGAGTTAGCTTCAAATCCATGCGAAACACATGATTCATTTGCAAATAAATGCGATGTAGAAGGTTCAGCTTCAAATCCATGCAAAACACGTGATTTAGCTTCCAATTAATGCGAAGTAGCAGGCTTAGCTTCAAATCCATGTAAAACACGTGATTTAGGATCCAATCAATGCGAAGTAGAAGGCTTAGCTTCAAATCCATGCGAAACAAATGGTTTAGCTTCAAATACTTGTGATATACGTTATTTAGATTTAACTGTATGCGCAACGAACGAGTTAGCTTCAAATCCAAGCGAAACACATGATTTAGCTGCAAATCAATGTGATGTAGAAGGTTTATCTCCAAATCCATGCGAAACAAATGATTTAGCTTCAAACACTTGGGGTATAAGTGATATAGCTTCAAATGCAGACTAATCAAACGAGTTAGCTTCAAAATCCACGCGATACACATGATTTAGCTTCAAATACTTGCGATATAAGTGATGTAGATTCAAATGCAGGCCAGACGAACGAGTTAGCTTCAAATCCATGCGAAACAAATGATTTAGCTTCAAATCAATGCGAAGTAGAAGGCTTAGCTACAAATCCATGCGAAACAAATGATTTAGCTTAAAATCAATGCGATGTAGAAGGTTTAGCTTCAAAACCATGCGAAACAAATGATTTAGCTTCAAATGAATGCGATGTAGAAGGTTTAGCTTCAAATCCAAGCGAAACACATGATTTAGCTTCACATAGTTGCGATATAAGTGATATAGATTCAAATACAGGCGAAACGAGCGAGTTAGCTTCAAATCCATGCGAAACACATGATTCAATTGCCAATAAATGTGATGTAGAAGGTTCAACTTCAAATCCATGCAAAACACGTGATTTAGCTTCCAATTAATGCGAAGTAGAAGGCTTAGCTTCAAATCCATGCGAAACAAATGGTTTAGCTTCAAATACTTGTGATATACGTTATTTAGATTTATCTGTATGCGCAACGAACGAGTTAGCTTCAAATCCATGCGAAACACATGATTTAGCTGCAAATCAATGCGATGTAGAAGGTTTAGCTCCAAATCCATGCGAAACAAATTATTTAGCTTCAAACACTTGGGGTATAAGTGATATAGCTTCAAATGCAGACTAATCAAACGAGTTAGCTTCAAAATCCACGCGATACACATGATTTAGCTTCAAATACTTGAGATATAAGTGATGTAGATTCAACTGCAGGCGCAACGAACGAGTTAGCTTCAAATCCATGCGAAACACATGATTTAGCTGCAAATCAATGCGATGTAGAAGGTTTAGCTTCAAATCCATGCGATACACAAGATTTAGCTTCAAATCAATTCGATGTAGAAGGTTCAGCTTCAAATCCATGCGACACAAATGGTTTAGCTTCAAATACTTGTGATATACGTTATTTAGATTTAACTGTATGCGCAACGAACGAGTTAGGTTCAAATCCAAGCGAAACACATGATTTAGCTGCAAATCAATGTGATGTAGAAGGTTTATCTCCAAATCCATGCGAAACAAATGATTTAGCTTCAAACACTTGGGGTATAAGTGATATAGCTTCAAATGCAGACTAATCAAACGAGTTAGCTTCAAAATCCACGCGATACACATGATTTAGCTTCAAATACTTGCGATATAAGTGACGTAGATTCAACTGCAGGCCAAACGAACGAGTTAGCTTCAAATCCATGCGACACATATGATTTAGCTTCAAATGCTTGCGATATAAGTGATATAGCTTGAAAAGGAGGAGGAACAAACGAGGTAGCTTCAGTTCTATGCGAAACAAATGATTTAGCTTCAAATCAATGCGAAGTAGCAGGCTTAGCTTCAAATCCATGCGAAACAAATGATTTAGCTACAAATACTCGTGATATACATTATTTAGCTCCAACTGCATGCGAAACAAACGAGTTACCGTCAAATCCACGCAAAACACATGAGTTAGCTTCAAATCAATGCGATGTAGAAGGTTTAGCTTCAAATCCATGCGAAACAAATGATTGAGCTTCGAACACCTGGGATAAAGGTGATATAGCTTCAACTGCATGCGAAACAAACGAGTTACCTTCAAATTCACGCGAAACACATGAATTGGTTCAAATGAATGCGATGTAGAAGGTTTAGCTGCAAATCCAAGCGAAACACGTGATTTAGCTTCCAATTAATGCGATGTAGTAGGCTCAGCTTCAAATCTAAGCGAAACACATGATTTAGCTTCAAATAGTTGCGATATAAGTGATATAGATTCAAATACAGGCGAAACGAACGAGTTAGCTTCAAATCCATGCGAAACACATGATTCATTTGCAAAACAATGCGATGTAGAAGGTCCAGCTTCAAATCCATGCAAAACTCGTGATTTAGCTTCCAATTAATGCGAAGTAGAAGGCTTAGCTTCAAATCCATGCGACACATATGATTTAGCTTCATATACTTGCGATATAAATGATATAGCTCCATATGCAGGCGAATCGAACGAGTTAGCTTCAAAATCCACGCGATACACATGATTTAGCTTCAAATACTTGCGATATAAGTGATGTAGATTCAACTGCAGGCGAAACGAACGAGTTAGCTTCAAATCCATGCGAACACATGATTTAGCTTCGAATCAATGCGATGTAGAAGGTTTAGCTTCAAATCCATGCGAAACAAATGATTTAGCTTCAAATCAATGCGAAGTAGAAGCCTTAGCTTCAAATCCATGCGAAACAAATGGTTTAGCTACAAATACTTGTGATATACACTATTTAGCTACAACTGCATGCGAAACAAACGAGTTAGATTCAAATCCAAGGGAAACACATGATTTAACTTCAAACAATGCGAAGTAAAAGGCTTAGCTTCAAATCCATGCGAAACGAATGATTTAGCATCAAATGCTTGCGATATAAGTGATATAGCTTGAAAAGGAGGAGGAACAAACGAGGTAGCTTCAGTTCTATGCGAAACAAATGATTTAGCTTCAAATCAATGCGAAGTAGCAGGCTTAGCTTCAAATCCATGCGAAACACATGATTTAGCTTAAAATCAATGCTATGTAGAAGGTTTAGCTTCAAATCCATGCGAAACATATGATTCAGCTACAAACACTTTGGATATAGGTGGTATAGCTCCAACTGCATGCGAAACAAACGAGTTACCGTCAAATCCACGCAAAACACATGAGTTAGCTTCAAATCAATGCGATGTAGAAGGCTTAGCTTCAAATCCATGCAAACAAATGGTTTAGCTACAAATACTTGTGATATACATTATTTAGCTACAACTGCATGCGAAACAAACGAGTTAGCTTCAAATCCATGCGAAAGACATGATTCAGCATCAAATCAGTGTGAAGTAGAAGGCTTAGCATCAAATCCCATTCGAATCAAATGGTTTAGATTCAAATACTTGTGATATACATGATTTAGCTTCAACTGCATGCGACACAAACGAGTGAGCTTCAAATCCATGCGAAACAGATGATTCAGCTGCAAATCATTGCGATGTAGAAGGTTTAGCTTCAAATCCATGCGAAACAAATTATTGTGTTTCAAACACTTGGGATATAGGTGATATAGCTTCAACTGCATGCGAAACAAACGAGTTACCTTCAAATCCACGCGAAACGCACGATTTAGCTACAAATCAATGCGATGTA
Source organism: Megalopta genalis (assembly GCF_051020955.1). Taxonomy (NCBI): domain Eukaryota; kingdom Metazoa; phylum Arthropoda; class Insecta; order Hymenoptera; family Halictidae; genus Megalopta; species Megalopta genalis. The sequence goes on along the minus strand of NW_027476497.1, from coordinate 21,597 downwards.
GAAGGTTTAGCTTCAAATACATGCGAAACAAATGATTTAGCTTCAAATCAATACGAAGTAGAAGGCTTAGCTTCAAATCCATGCGAAACAATTGGTTTAGCTACAAATACTTGTGATATACATTATTTAGCTACAACTGCATGCGAAACAAACTAGTTAGCTTCAAATCCACGCGAAACACATGAATTGGTTCAAATGAGTGCGATGGAGAAGGTTTAGCTTCAAATACAAGCGAAACACGTGATTTAGCTTCAAATACTTGCGATATAAGTGATATAGATTCAAATACAGGCGAAACGAACGAGTTAGCCTCAAATCCATGCGAAACACATGATTCATTTGCAAATCAATGCGATGTAGAAGGTTCAGCTTCAAGTCCATGCAAAACACGTGATTTAGCTTCCAATTAATGCGAAATAGTAGGCTTAGCTTCAAATCCATGCGATACAAATGGTTTAGCTTCAAATACTTGTGATATACATGATTTAGCTTCAACTGCGTTCGAAGCAAACGAGTTAGCTCCAAATCCACGCGAAACACATGATTTAACTTCAAATACTTGCGATATAAGTGATGTAGATTCAACTGCAGGCGCAACGAACGAGTTAGCTTCAAATCCATGCGAAACTCATGATACAGATGCAAATCAATGCGATGTATAAGGTTTAGCTTCAAATCCATGCCAATCACATGATTTAGCTTCAAATCCATGCGATGTAGAAGGTTTAGCTTCAAATCCATGAGAAACAAATGATTTAGCTTCAGATACTTGCGATATAAATGATATAGATTCAACTGCATGCGAAAAAAACGATTCAGCTTCAAATCCAAGGGAAACACATGATTTAACTTCAAACAATGCGAAGTAAAAGGCTTAGCTTCAAATCCATGCGAAACGAATGATTTAGCATCAAATGCTTGCGAATATAAGTGATATAGCTTCAAATGCAGGCGAAACAAACGAGTTAGCTTCAGATCCATGCGAAACACATGATTTAGTTGCAAATCAATGCGACGTAGAGGGTTTAGCTTCAAATCCATGCGATACACAAGATTTAGCTTCAAATCAATGCGATGTAGAAAGTTCAGCTTCAAATCCATGCGACGCACATGATTTAGATTCAAATACTTGCGATACAAGTGATATTGCTTCAAAATCTGGAGGAACAAACGAGGTAGCTTCAATTCCATGCGAAACAAATGATTTAGCTTCAAATCAATGCGAAGTAGAGGGCTTAGCTTCAAATCCTTGCGAAACAAATGGTTTAGCTACAAATACTTGTGATATACATTATTTAGCTACAACTGCATGCGAAACAAACGAGTTAGCTTCAAATCCATGCGAAACACATGATTGAGCTTCGAACACCTGGGATAAAGGTGATATAGCTTCAACTGCATGCGAAACAAACGAGTTACCTTCAAATTCACGCGAAACACATGAATTGGTTCAAATGAATGCGATGTAGAAGGTTTAGCTGCAAATCCATGCGACACATATGATTTAGCTTCAAATGCTTGCGATATAAGTGATATAGCTTGAAAAGGAGGAGGAACAAACGAGGTAGCTTCAGTTCTATGCGAAACAAATGATTTAGCTTCAAATCAATGCGAAGTAGCAGGCTTAGCTTCAAATCCATGCGAAACAAATGATTTAGCTACAAATACTCGTGATATACATTATTTAGCTCCAACTGCATGCGAAACAAACGAGTTACCGTCAAATCCACGCAAAACACATGAGTTAGCTTCAAATCAATGCGATGTAGAAGGTTTAGCTTCAAATCCATGCGAAACAAATGATTGAGCTTCGAACACCTGGGATAAAGGTGATATAGCTTCAACTGCATGCGAAACAAACGAGTTACCTTCAAATTCACGCGAAACACATGAATTGGTTCAAATGAATGCGATGTAGAAGGTTTAGCTGCAAATCCAAGCGAAACACGTGATTTAGCTTCCAATTAATGCGATGTAGTAGGCTCAGCTTCAAATCTAAGCGAAACACATGATTTAGCTTCAAATAGTTGCGATATAAGTGATATAGATTCAAATACAGGCGAAACGAACGAGTTAGCTTCAAATCCATGCGAAACACATGATTCATTTGCAAAACAATGCGATGTAGAAGGTCCAGCTTCAAATCCATGCAAAACTCGTGATTTAGCTTCCAATTAATGCGAAGTAGAAGGCTTAGCTTCAAATCCATGCGACACATATGATTTAGCTTCATATACTTGCGATATAAATGATATAGCTCCATATGCAGGCGAATCGAACGAGTTAGCTTCAAAATCCACGCGATACACATGATTTAGCTTCAAATACTTGCGATATAAGTGATGTAGATTCAACTGCAGGCGAAACGAACGAGTTAGCTTCAAATCCATGCGAACACATGATTTAGCTTCGAATCAATGCGATGTAGAAGGTTTAGCTTCAAATCCATGCGAAACAAATGATTTAGCTTCAAATCAATGCGAAGTAGAAGCCTTAGCTTCAAATCCATGCGAAACAAATGGTTTAGCTACAAATACTTGTGATATACACTATTTAGCTACAACTGCATGCGAAACAAACGAGTTAGATTCAAATCCAAGGGAAACACATGATTTAACTTCAAACAATGCGAAGTAAAAGGCTTAGCTTCAAATCCATGCGAAACGAATGATTTAGCATCAATGCTTGCGATATAAGTGATATAGCTTGAAAAGGAGGAGGAACAAACGAGGTAGCTTCAGTTCTATGCGAAACAAATGATTTAGCTTCAAATCAATGCGAAGTAGCAGGCTTAGCTTCAAATCCATGCGAAACACATGATTTAGCTTAAAATCAATGCTATGTAGAAGGTTTAGCTTCAAATCCATGCGAAACATATGATTCAGCTACAAACACTTTGGATATAGGTGGTATAGCTCCAACTGCATGCGAAACAAACGAGTTACCGTCAAATCCACGCGCAAAACACATGAGTTAGCTTCAAATCAATGCGATGTAGAAGGCTTAGCTTCAAATCCATGCAAACAAATGGTTTAGCTACAAATACTTGTGATATACATTATTTAGCTACAACTGCATGCGAAACAAACGAGTTAGCTTCAAATCCATGCGAAAGACATGATTCAGCATCAAATCAGTGTGAAGTAGAAGGCTTAGCATCAAATCCCATTCGAATCAAATGGTTTAGATTCAAATACTTGTGATATACATGATTTAGCTTCAACTGCATGCGACACAAACGAGTGAGCTTCAAATCCATGCGAAACAGATGATTCAGCTGCAAATCATTGCGATGTAGAAGGTTTAGCTTCAAATCCATGCGAAACAAATTATTGTGTTTCAAACACTTGGGATATAGGTGATATAGCTTCAACTGCATGCGAAACAAACGAGTTACCTTCAAATCCACGCGAAACGCACGATTTAGCTACAAATCAATGCGATGTAGAAGGTTTAGCTTCAAATACATGCGAAACAAATGATTTAGCTTCAAATCAATACGAAGTAGAAGGCTTAGCTTCAAATCCATGCGAAACAATTGGTTTAGCTACAAATACTTGTGATATACATTATTTAGCTACAACTGCATGCGAAACAAACTAGTTAGCTTCAAATCCACGCGAAACACATGAATTGGTTCAAATGAGTGCGATGGAGAAGGTTTAGCTTCAAATACAAGCGAAACACGTGATTTAGCTTCAAATACTTGCGATATAAGTGATATAGATTCAAATACAGGCGAAACGAACGAGTTAGCCTCAAATCCATGCGAAACACATGATTCATTTGCAAATCAATGCGATGTAGAAGGTTCAGCTTCAAGTCCATGCAAAACACGTGATTTAGCTTCCAATTAATGCGAAATAGTAGGCTTAGCTTCAAATCCATGCGATACAAATGGTTTAGCTTCAAATACTTGTGATATACATGATTTAGCTTCAACTGCGTTCGAAGCAAACGAGTTAGCTCCAAATCCACGCGAAACACATGATTTAACTTCAAATACTTGCGATATAAGTGATGTAGATTCAACTGCAGGCGCAACGAACGAGTTAGCTTCAAATCCATGCGAAACTCATGATACAGATGCAAATCAATGCGATGTATAAGGTTTAGCTTCAAATCCATGCCAATCACATGATTTAGCTTCAAATCCATGCGATGTAGAAGGTTTAGCTTCAAATCCATGAGAAACAAATGATTTAGCTTCAGATACTTGCGATATAAATGATATAGATTCAACTGCATGCGAAAAAAACGATTCAGCTTCAAATCCAAGGGAAACACATGATTTAACTTCAAACAATGCGAAGTAAAAGGCTTAGCTTCAAATCCATGCGAAACGAATGATTTAGCATCAAATGCTTGCGAATATAAGTGATATAGCTTCAAATGCAGGCGAAACAAACGAGTTAGCTTCAGATCCATGCGAAACACATGATTTAGTTGCAAATCAATGCGACGTAGAGGGTTTAGCTTCAAATCCATGCGATACACAAGATTTAGCTTCAAATCAATGCGATGTAGAAAGTTCAGCTTCAAATCCATGCGACGCACATGATTTAGATTCAAATACTTGCGATACAAGTGATATTGCTTCAAAATCTGGAGGAACAAACGAGGTAGCTTCAATTCCATGCGAAACAAATGATTTAGCTTCAAATCAATGCGAAGTAGAGGGCTTAGCTTCAAATCCTTGCGAAACAAATGGTTTAGCTACAAATACTTGTGATATACATTATTTAGCTACAACTGCATGCGAAACAAACGAGTTAGCTTCAAATCCATGCGAAACACATGATTTAGTTTCAAATCAATGCGAAGTAGAAGACTTAGCTTCCAATCCATGCGAAACAAATGATTTAGCTTAAAATCAATGCGATGTAGAAGGTTTAGCTTCAAATCCATGCTAAACAAATGATTCAGCTTCAAACACTTGGGATATAGGTGGTATAGCTCCAACTGCATGCGAAACAAACGAGTTACCGTCAAATCCACGCAAAACACATGAGTTAGCTTCAAATCAATGCGATGTAGAAGGTTTAGCTTCAAATCCATGCGATACACAAGATTTAGCTTCAAATCAATTCGATGTAGAAGGTTCAGCTTCAAATGCGACACATATGATTTAGCTTCAAATGCTTGCGATATAAGTGATATAGCTTCAAAAGCAGGAGGAACAAACGAGGTAGCTTCAGTTCTATGCGAAACAAATGATTTAGCTTCAAATCAATGCGAAGTAGAAGGCTTAGCTTCAAATCCATGCGAAACAAATGAATTAGCTACAAATACTTGTGATATACATTATTTAGCTACAACTGCATGCGAAACAAACGAGTTAGCTTCAAATCCATGCGAAACACATGATTTAGTTTCAAATCAATGCGAAGTAGAAGAGTTAGCTTCCAATCCATGCGAAACACATGATTTAGCTTTATATGAATTCGAAGTAGAAAGCTTAGATTCAAATCCATGCGACACATCTGATTGAGCATCAAATACTTGCGATATAAATGATATAGCTTCAAATGCAGACGACACAAATGATTTAGCTTCAAATCCAAGCGAAACACATGATTTAGCTTCAAATCAATGCGATGTAAAAGGTTTAGCTTTAAATATTTGCGAAACAAATGATTTAGCTTCAAATACTTGCGATAAAAGTGATATAGCTTCATGTGCAGGCGAAACGGACGAGTTAGCTTCAAATCCATGCGAAACAAATGACTTAGCTTCCAATTCATGCGAAACACATGGTTTAGCTTCATATTCTTGTAAAACAGATGGTTTAGATTCAGATACTTGTGATAAACGTGATTTAGATTCAAATGCAGGCGAAACAAACGAGTTTGATTCGAATCCGTGCTATACACATGATTTAGCTTCAAATCAATGCGAAGTAGAAAGCTTAGCTTCAAAACCATGCGAGACGAATGATTTAGCTTCAAATACTTGGGAATATAAGTGATATAGTTTCAAATGCAGCTGAAACAAAGGAGATAGATTCAAATCCACGCGAAACACATGATTTAACTCCAAGACAATGCGAAGTAGAAGGTTTAGATTCAAATCAATGCGAAACAAATGGTTTATTTTAAAATACTTGTGATATTCATGATTTAACTTCAACTGCATGCGAAACAAACGAGTTAGCTACAAATACATGCGAAACACATGATTTAGCTTCAAATACCAACGTTATGAGTGATATAGTTTCAAATGCAGGCGAAACCAATGAGTTCGATTCAAATCCATGCGAAATTCTTGATTTAGCTTCAAATCAATGCGATGTAGATGGCTTAGCTTCAAATCCATGCGAAACAAATGGTTTAGCGTCAAATTGTTGTGAAATACATGAGGCAGCTTCAAATGCAGGCGAAACAAACTAGTTAGCTTCAAATCCAAGTGGAACACATGACTTAGCTACAAATCAATGCGAAGTAGAAGTCTTACCTTCGAATCCATGCGAAACGATTGATTTTGCTTCAAATACTTGTGATATACATGATTTAACTTCCACTGCGTGCGAAACAAACGACTTAGCTTGAAATCCATGCGAAACACATGATATATTTTCAAATTCGTGCGAAACACATGGTTTATCTCCATATTATTGCGAAACAAATGGTTTAGCTTCAAATACTTGTTACATACATGATTTTGCTTCAACTGCATTCGAAACGAACGAATAAGCTTCAAATCCATGCGAATTACATGATTTAGCTTCAAATGAATGCGAAGTAGAAGGATTAGCTTGAATTCCATGCGCAACAAATGGTTTAGCTTAAACTACTTGTGATATACATGATTTAACTTAAACTGCATGCGAAACAAACGAGTTAGCTTCAAATCCAAGCGGAACACATGATTTAGCTTAAAATCAATGCGAAGTAAAAGTCTTATCTTCGAATCCATGCGAAACAAATGGTTTTGTTTCAAATACTTGTGACATACATGATTCAGCTTCAACTGTATGCGAAACAAACGAGTTAGCTTCAAATCCAAGCGGAACACATGATTTAGCTTCAAATCAATGCGAAACACATGGTTTAGCCACAAATACATGCGAATCAAATGGTTTATCTTCAAATACTTGTGATATACATGATTTAGATTCAACTGCATGCGAAAAAAAACGACTTAGCTTCAAATTCAAGCGGAACACACGATTTAGCTTCAAATCAATGCGAAGTAGAAGTCTTATATTCGAATCAATGCGAAACAAATGGTTTGGCTTCAAATACTTGTGACATACATGATTTAGCTTCTACTGCATGCGAAACAAACGAGTAAGCTTCAAATCCATGCGAATCACTTGATTTATCTTCCATTTCATGCGAAACATATGGCTTAGTTTCGCATTCTTGCGAAACAGATGGTTTAGATTCAGATCCTTGTGATAAACATGATTTAGTTTCAACTGCATGCGAAACAAACGATTTAGCTTCAAATCCATGTGAAACACATGATTTCGCTTCAAATCAATGCGAAGTTGAAGTCTTACATTCAAATCCATGCGAAACAAATGGTTCAGCTTCAAATACTTGTGATATACATGATTTAACTTCAACTGGATGTGAAACAAACGAGTTACCTTCAAATCCAAGCGAAACAAATGATTTTGTTTCAAAACAATGCGAAGTAGAAGGCTTAGATCAAAACAATGCGAAACAAATGGTTTAGCTTCAAATACTTGTGGCATACATGATTTAGCTTCAACTGCATGTGAAACAAACGAGTCAGCTTCAAATCCATGCGAATCACATGATTTAGCTTCAAATGAATGCGAAGTAGAAGGATTAGGTTGAAATCCATGACAAACAAATGAATTAGCTTCAAATACTTGTGATATACATGATTTAGCTTCAACTACATGCGAAACAAACGAGTTAGCTTCAAATCCCAGCCAAACAAATGATTTAGCTTCAAATCTATGCGAAGTAGAAGGCTTATATTCAAATCCATGCGAAACAAATGGTTTAGTTTCAAATACTTGTGATATACATGATTCAGCTTCAACTGCAGGCGAAACAAACGAGTTTGCTTCAAATCCAAGGGAAACACATGATTTAGCTTCAAATTCATGCGAAACACATGACTCAGATTCAAATTCATGTCAAACACATGGTTGAGCTTCAAATACTTGTCATATACATGATTTAGCTTCAACTGCATGCCAAACAAACGAGTTAGCTTCAAATCCATGCGAAACACATGATTTAGCTTCAAATTCGTGCCAAACACATAGTTTAGCTTCAAAAACTTGTGACATACATGATTTAGCTTCAACTGCATGCTAAACGAACGAGTAAGCTTCAAATCCATGCGAATCAAATGATTTAGCTTCAAATGAATGCGATGTAGAAGGATTAGGTTGAAATCCATGCCAAACTAATGGTTTAGCTTCAAATCCAAGCGAAACACATGATTTAGCTTCAAATCAATGCGAAGTAGATGGCTTAGCTTCAAATTCATGCGAGACAAATGGTTTAGCTTCAAATCAATGCGATGTAGAAGATTTAGTTTCAAATCCATGCGAAACAAATGATTTAGCATCAAATAATTGCGATATAAGTGATATAGCTCCAAATGCAGGCAAAACGAACGAGTTAGCTTCAAATCCATGCGAAACACATGACTTAGCTTCCAATTCATGCGAAACACATGGTTTAGCTTCATATTCTTGTAAAACAGATGGTTTAGATTCAGATACTTGTGATAAACGTGATTTAGATTCAAATGCAGGCGAAACAAACGAGTTTGATTCGAATCCGTGCTATACACATGATTTAGCTTCAAATCAATGCGAAGTAGAAAGCTTAGCTTCAAAACCATGCGAGACGAATGATTTAGCTTCAAATACTTGGGAATATAAGTGATATAGTTTCAAATGCAGCTGAAACAAAGGAGATAGATTCAAATCCACGCGAAACACATGATTTAACTTCAAAACAATGCGAAGTAGAAGGTTTAGATTCAAATCAATGCGAAACAAATGGTTTATTTTAAAATACTTGTGATATTCATGATTTAACTTCAACTGCATGCGAAACAAACGAGTTAGCTACAAATACATGCGAAACACATGATTTAGTTTCAAATACCAACGTTATGAGTGATATAGTTTCTAATGCAGGCGAAACCAATGAGTTCGATTCAAATCCATGCGAAATTCTTGATTTAGCTTCAAATCAATGCGATGTTGATGGCTTAGCTTCAAATCCATGCGAAACAAATGGATTAGCTTCAAATTGTTGTGAAATACATGAGGCAGCTTCAAATGCAGGCGAAACAAACTAGTTAGCTTCAAATCCAAGTGTAACACATGACTTAGCTTCAAATCAATGCGAAGTAGAAGTCTTACCTTCGAATCCATGCGAAACGATTGATTTTGCTTCAAATACTTGTGATATACATGATTTAACTTCCACTGCGTGCGAAACAAACGACTTAGCTTGAAATCCATGCGAAACACATGATATATTTTCAAATTCGTGCGAAACACATGGTTTATCTCCATATTATTGCGAAACAAATGGTTTAGCTTCAAATACTTGTGACATACATGATTTTGCTTCAACTGCATTCGAAACGAAAGAATAAGCTTCAAATCCATGCGAATTACATGATTTAGCTTCAAATGAATGCGATGTAGAAGGATTAGCTTGAATTCCATGCGCAACAAATGGTTTAGCTTAAACTACTTGTGATATACATGATTTAACTTCAACTGCATGCGAAACAAACGAGTTAGCTTCAAATCCAAGCGGAACATATGATTTACCTTAAAATCAATGCGAAGTAAAAGTCTTATCTTCGAATCCATGCTAGTCAAATGGTTTAGCTTCAAGTACTTGTGATATACATGATTTAGCTTCAACTGTATGCGAAACAAACGAGTTAGCTTCAAATCCAAGCGGAACACATGATTTAGCTTCAAATCAATGCGAAGTAGAAGTCTTATCTTCGAATCCATGCGAAACAAATGGTTTTGTTTCAAATACTTGTGACATACATGATTCAGCTTCAACTGCATGCGAAACGAATGAGTAAGCTTCAAATCCATGCGAAACACATGATTTAGCTTCCAATTCATGCGAAACACATGGTTTAGCCACAAATACATGCGAATCAAATGGTTTATCTTCAAATACTTGTGATATACATGACTTAGATTCAACTGCATGCGAAAAAAAACGACTTAGCTTCAAATTCAAGCGGAACACACGATTTAGCTTCAAATCAATGCGAAGTAGAAGTCTTATATTCGAATCAATGCGAAACAAATGGTTTGGCTTCAAATACTTGTGACATACATGATTTAGCTTCAACTGCATGCGAAACAAACGAGTAAGCTTCAAATCCATGCGAATCACTTGATTTATCTTCCAATTCATGCGAAACATATGGTTTAGTTTCACATTCTTGCGAAACAGATGGTTTAGATTCAGATCCTTGTGATAAACATGATTTAGTTTCAACTGCATGCGAAACAAACGATTTAGCTTCAAATCCATGTGAAACACATGATTTAGCTTCAAATCAATGCGAAGTTGAAGTCTTACATTCAAATCCATGCGAAACAAATGGTTCAGCTTCAAATACTTGTGATATACATGATTTAACTTCAACTGGATGTGAAACAAACGAGTTACCTTCAAATCCAAGCGAAACAAATGATTTTGTTTCAAAACAATGCGAAGTAAAAGCCTTAGCTTCAAATCCATGCAAAGCGAATGATTTAGCATCAAATGCTTGCGAATATAAGTGATATAGCTTCAAATGCAGGCGAAACAAACGAGTTAGCTTCAGATCCATGCGAAACACATGATTTAGTTGCAAATCAATGCGACGTAGAGGGTTTAGCTTCAAATCCATGCGATACACAAGATTTAGCTTCAAATCAATGCGATGTAGAAAGTTCAGCTTCAAATCCATGCGACGCACATGATTTAGATTCAAATACTTGCGATACAAGTGATATTGCTTCAAAATCTGGAGGAACAAACGAGGTAGCTTCAATTCCATGCGAAACAAATGATTTAGCTTCAAATCAATGCGAAGTAGAGGGCTTAGCTTCAAATCCTTGCGAAACAAATGGTTTAGCTACAAATACTTGTGATATACATTATTTAGCTACAACTGCATGCGAAACAAACGAGTTAGCCTCAAATCCATGCGAAACACATGATTTAGCTTCAAAGCAGTGTGAAGTAGAAGGCTTAGCATCAAATCCCATGTGAATCAAATGGTTTAGATTCAAATACTTGTGATATACATGATTTAGCTTCAACTGCATGCGACACAAACGAGTGAGCTTCAAATCCATGCGAAACAGATGATTCAGCTGCAAATCATTGCGATGTAGAAGGTTTAGCTTCAAATCCATGCGAAACAAATTATTGTGTTTCAAACACTTGGGATATATGTGATATAGCTTCAACTGCATGCGAAACAATCGAGTTACCTTCAAATCCACGCGAAACGCACGATTTAGCTACAAATCAATGCGATGTAGAAGGTTTAGCTTCAAATACATGCGAAACAAATGATTTAGCTTCAAATCAATACGAAGTAGAAGGCTTAGCTTCAAATCCATGCGAAACAATTGGTTTAGCTACAAATACTTGTGATTTACATTATTTAGCTACAACTGCATGCGAAACAAACTAGTTAGCTTCAAATCCACGCGAAACACATGAATTGGTTCAAATGAGTGCGATGGAGAAGGTTTAGCTTCAAATCCAAGCGAAACACGTGATTTAGCTTCAAATACTTGCGATATAAGTGATATAGATTCAAATACAGGCGAAACGAACGAGTTAGCTTCAAATCCATGCGAAACACGTGATTCATTTGCAAATCAATGCGATGTAGAAGGTTCAGCTTCAAGTCCATGCAAAACACGTGATTTAGCTTCCAATTAATGCGAAGTAGAAGGCTTAGCTTCAAATCCATGCGAAACAAATGGTTTAGCTTCAAATACTTGTGATATACGTTATTTAGATTTATCTGTATGCGCAACGAACGAGTTAGCTTCAGATCCATGCGAGACACATGATTTAGCTGCAAATCAATGCGATGTAGTAGGTTTAGCTCCAAATCCTTGCGAAACAAATGATTTAGCTTCAAACACTTGGGGTATAAGTGATATAGCTTCAAATGCAGACTAATCAAACGAGTTAGCTTCAAAATCCACGCGATACACATGAATTAGCTTCAAATACTTGAGATATAAGCGATGTAGATTCAACTGCAGGCGCAACGAACGAGTTAGCTTCAAATCCATGCGAAACACATGATTTAGCTGCAAATCAATGCGATGTAGAAGGTTTAGCTTCAAATCCATGCGATACACAAGATTTAGCTTCAAATCAATTCGATGTAGAAGGTTCAGCTTCAAATCCATGCGACACATATGATTTAGCTTCAAATGCTTGCGATATAAGTGATATAGCTTGAAAAGGAGGAGGAACAAACGAGGTAGATTCAGTTCTATGCGAAACAAATGATTTAGCTTCAAATCAATGCGAAGTAGCAGGCTTAGCTTCAAATCCATGCGAAACAAATGATTTAGCTACAAATACTCGTGATATACACTATTTAGCTACAACTGCATGCGAAACAAACGAGTTAGCTTCAAATCCATGCGAAACAAATGATTTAGCTTAAAATCAATGCGATGTAGAAGGTTTAGCTTCAAATCCATGCTAAACAAATGATTCAGCTTCAAACACTTGGGATATAGGTGGTATAGCTCCAACTGCATGCGAAACAAACGAGTTACCGTCAAATCCACGCAAAACACATGAGTTAGCTTCAAATCAATGCGATGTAGAAGGTTTAGCTTCAAATCCATGCGATACACAAGATTTAGCTTCAAATCAATTCGATGTAGAAGGTTCAGCTTCAAATGCGACACATATGATTTAGCTTCAAATGCTTGCGATATAAGTGATATAGCTTCAAAAGCAGGAGGAACAAACGAGGTAGCTTCAGTTCTACGCGAAACAAATGATTTAGCTTCAAATCAATGCGAAGTAGAAGGCTTAGCTTCAAATCCATGCGAAACAAATGAATTAGCTACAAATACTTGTCATATACATTATTTAGCTACAACTGCATGCGAAACAAACGAGTTAGCTTCAAATCCATGCGAAACACATGATTTAGTTTCAAATCAATGCGAAGTAGAAGACTTAGCTTCCAATCCATGCGAAACACATGATTTAGCTTCATATCAATTCGATGTAGAAAGCTTAGCTTCAAATCCATGCGACACAACTGATTGAGCATCAAATACTTGCGATATAAATGATATAGCTTCAAATGCAGGCGACACAAACGGGTTAGCTTCATATCCATGCGAAAAACATAATTTAGCTTCAAATCCAAGCGAAACACATGATTTATCTTCAAATCAATGCGATGTAAAAGGTTTAGCTTCAAATCTGCGCGAAACAAATGATTTAGCTTCAAATCAGTGCGAAGTAGAAGGCTTAGATTCAAATCAATTCGAAACAGATTATTTAGCTTCAAATCAACGCGAAACACATGGTATAGCTTCGTATTCTTGCGAAACAAATGCGTTAGCTTCAGATACTTGTGATAAACATGATTTATATTCAACTGCATGCGAAACAAACGAGTCAGCTTCAAATCCATGCGATACACATGATTTAGCTTCAAATCAATGCGAAGTAGAAGGCTTAGCTTCAAATCAATGCGATACATAAGATTTAGCTTCAAATCAATGGAATGTAGAAGGTTTTGCTTCAAATCAATGCGAAGTAGAAGGCTTAGCCTCAAATCCATGCGAAACGAATGATTTAGCGTCAAATACTTGCGAATATAAGGGATACAGCTTCAAATGTATGCGAAACAAACGAGTTAGCTTCAAATACTTGCGATATAAACAAAGTAGGTTCAAAAGCAGGAAAAACAAACGAGTTAGATTCAAATCCATGCGAAACACATCATTTAGCTTCATATCAATTCGAAGTAGAAAGCTTAGCTTCAAATCAATCCGAATCAAAAGGTTTAGCTTCAAATACTTGTGATATACATGATTTAGCTTGAACTGCATTCGGAATAAACGAGTTAGCTTCAAATCCAAGCAAAACACATGTTTTAGCTTCAAATCAATGCGAAGTAGAAAGCTTACGTTCAAATCCATGCGAAACAAATGGTTTAGCTTCAAATTCTTGCGATATAAATGAAGTAGGTTCAAAAGCAGGAAAAACAAACGAGTTAGCTTCAAATCCATGCGAAACACATGATTTAGCTTCATATCAATTCGAAGTAGAAAGCTTAGATTCAAATCCATGCGACACAACTGATTGAGCATCAAATACTTGCGATATAAATGATATAGCTTCAAATGCAGGCGACACAAACGAGTTAGCTTCATATCCATGCGAAAAACATAATTTAGCTTCAAATCCAAGCGAAACACATGATTTATCTTCAAATCAATGCGATGTAAAAGGTTTAGCTTCAAATCTGCGCGAAACAAATGATTTAGCTTCAAATCAGTGCGAAGTAGAAGGCTTAGATTCAAATCAATTCGAAACAGATTATTTAGCTTCAAATCAACGCGAAACACATGGTATAGCTTCGTATTCTTGCGAAACAAATGCGTTAGCTTCAGATACTTGTGATAAACATGATTTATATTCAACTGCATGCGAAACAAACGAGTCAGCTTCAAATCCATGCGATACACATGATTTAGCTTCAAATCAAAGCGAAGTAGAAGGCTTAGCTTCAAATCAATGCGATACATAAGATTTAGCTTCAAATCAATGGAATGTAGAAGGTTTTGCTTCAAATCAATGCGAAGTAGAAGGCTTAGCCTCAAATCCATGCGAAACGAATGATTTAGCGTCAAATACTTGCGAATATAAGGGATACAGCTTCAAATGTATGCGAAACAAACGAGTTAGCTTCAAATACTTGCGATATAAACAAAGTAAGTTCAAAAGCAGGAAAAACAAACGAGTTAGATTCAAATCCATGCGAAACACATGATTTAGCTTCATATCAATTCGAAGTAGAAAGCTTAGCTTCAAATCAATCCGAATCAAAAGGTTTAGCTTCAAATACTTGTGATATACATGATTTAGCTTGAACTGCATTCGGAATAAACGAGTTAGCTTCAAATCTAAGCAAAACACATGTTTTAGCTTCAAATCAATGCGAAGTAGAAAGCTTACGTTCAAATCCATGCGAAACAAATGGTTTAGCTACAAATACTTGTGATATACGATATTTAGATTTAACTACATGCGCAACGAACGAGTTAGCTTCCAATCCATGCGTTACACATGATTTAGCTTCTAATCAGTGCGAGGTAGAAGGTGTAGCTTCAAATCCAAGCGTAACACATGATTTACCTTCACATCAATTCGAAGTACAAGGCTTAGATTCAAATCCATGCGAAACAAATTGTTTAGCTACAAATACTTGTGTTATACGTTATTCAGATTCAACGGCATGCACAACAAACGACTCAGCATCAAATACATGCGAAACACATGATTTGGCAGCAAATCAATGCGATGTAGAAGGTTTAGCTTCAAATCCATGCGAAACAGATTATTTAGCTGCAAATCAGTGCGAAGTAGAAGGCTCAGGTTCAAATCCATGCGATTCAAATGCTTCATATTCAAATACTTGTGAAAGACATGATTTAGCTTCAACTGCATGCGAAACAAACGAGTTAGCTTCAAATCAATGCAAAACGCATGATTCAGCTGCAAATCAATGCGATGTAGAAGGTTTAGCTTCAAATCTATGCCAAACACATGATTTAGCTTCAAATCCATGGGATGTAGAAGGTTTCGCTTCAAATCCATGCGAAACAAATTATTTAGGTGCAAATCAGTGCGAAGTAGAAGGCTCAGGTTCAAAGCCATGCGATTCAAATGGTTCATCTACAAATACTTGTGAAAGACATGATTTAGCTTCAACTGCATGAGAAACAAACGAGTTACTTTCAAATCCACGCGAAACACATGATTTAGCTTCAAATCAATGCGAAGTAGCAGGTTTAGCTTGAAATCCATGCGAAACAAATGATTGAGCTTCCTACACTTGGGATATAGGTGATATAGCTTCAACTGCATGCGAAACAAATGAGTTACATTCAAATCCAAGCGAAACACATAATTTAGCTTCAAATCAATGCGATGTAGAAGGTTTAGCTTCAAATCCAAGCGAAACACATGATTTAGCTTCCAATACTTGCGATATAAGTGATATAGTTTCAAATGCAGGAGAAACGAAAGAGTTAGCTTCAAATCCATGCGAAACACATGATTCAGCTGCAAATCAATGCGATGTAGAACGCTTAGCTTCAAATACATGCAAAACACGTGATTTAGGATCCAATCAATGCGAAGTAGAAGGCTTAGCTTCAAATCCATGCGAAACAAATGCTTTAGCTTCAAACATTTGCGATATAAATGATATAGCTTCAAATGCAAGAGAAACAAACGAGTTAGCTTCAAATCCATGCAAAACACACGATTTAGCTTCAATTCAATGCCAAGTAGAAGGCGAAGCTTCAAATCCATGCGAATCAATTGCTTAGCTGCAAATACTTGTGATATACATGATTTAGATTCAACTGCATTCGAAGCAAACGAGTTAGCTCCAAATCCACGCAAAACACATGATTTAACTTCAAATCAGTGCGAAGTAGAAGGATTAGCTTCAAATCCATGCGAATCTAATGGTTCGGCTTCAAATACTTGTGGAATGCATGATTTAGCTTCAACTGCATGCGAAACAACGAGTTACCTTCAAATCCACGCGAAACACATAATTTAGGTTCAAATCAATGCGAAGTAGCAGGTTTGGCTTCAAATCCATGCGAAACACATGATTTAGCTTCAAATACTTGCCATATAAGTGATATAGTTTCAAATGCAGGCGAAACGAACGAGTTAGCTGCAAATCCATGCGAAACACGTGATTCAGCTGCAAATCAATGCGATGTAGAAGGTTTAGCTACAAATCCTTGCCAAACACATGATTTAGCTTCAAATCCATGGGATGTAGAAGGTTTAGCTTCAAATCCATGCGGAAAACATTATTTAGGTGGAAATCAGTGCGAAGTAGAAGGTTCAGGTTCAAATCAATGCGATTCAAATGGTTCATCTTCAAATACTTGTGAAAGACATGATTTAGTTTCAACTGCATGCGAAACAAACGAGTTACCTTCAAATCCACGCGAAACACATAATTTAGCTTCAAATCAATGCGAAGGAGCAGGTTTAGCTTCAAATCCATTCAAAACACGTGATTTAGGATCCACTCAATGCGAAGTAGAAGGCTTAGCTTCAAATCCATGCGAAACAAATGGTTTAGCTTCAAATACTTGCGATATAAATGATACAGCGTCAAATACACGAGAAACAAAGGAGTTAGATTCAAATCCATGCAAAACACACGATTTAGCTTCAATTCAATGCCAAGTAGAAGGCTTAGCTTCAAATCCATGCGATACATATGATTTAGCTACAAATACTTGTGATATACATTATTTAGCTACCACTGCATGCGAAACAAACGAGTTAGTTTCAAATCCATGCGAAACACATGATTCAGATGCAAATCAATGCGATGTAGAAGGTTTAGCTTCAAATCCATGCAAAACACGCGATTTAGCTTCCTATTAATGCGAAGTAGAAGGCTTAGCTTCAAATCTATGCGAAACAAATGGTTTATCTTCAAATACTTGTGATATACGCTATTTAGATTTAACTGCATGCGCAACGAACGAGTTAGCATCAAATCCATGCGAAACACAATATTTAGCGTCAAATCAATGCGAAGTAGAAGGCAGAGCTTCAAATCCATGCGATACAAATGGTTTAGCTTCAAGTACTTGTGATATACATGATTTAGCTTCAACTGCATTCGAAGCAAACGAGTTAGCTCCAAATCCACGCGAAACACATGATTTAACTTCAAATCAGTGCGAAGTAGAAGACTTAGCTTCAAATCCATGCAAAACACGTGATTTAGGATCCAATCAATGCGAAGTAGAAGGCTTAGCTTCAAATCCATGCGAAACAAATGGTTTAGCTTCAAATACTTGCGATATAAATGATACAGCGTCAAATACAGGAGAAGCAAACAAGATAGCTTCAAATCCATGCAAAACACACGATTTAGCTTCAATTCAATGCCAAGTAGAAGGCTTAGCTTCAAATCCATGCGAAACAAATGGTTTAGCTTCAAATACTTGCGATATAAGTGATATAGCTTCAAAAGCTGGAGGAACAAACGAGGTAGCTCCAATTCCATGTGAAACAAATGATATAGCTTCAAATCAATGCGAAGTAGAAGGCTTAGCTTCATATCCATGCGAAACAAATGGTTTAGCTACAAATACTTGTGATATACATTATTGAGCTACAACTGCATGCGACACAAACGAGTTAGATTCAAATCCATGCGAAACACATAATTTAGCTTCAAATCAATGCGATGTAGAAGATTTAGCTTCAAATCCATGCGCAACTAATGGATTAGCTACAAATACTTGTGATATACATTATTTAGCTACAACTGCATGCGAAACAAACGAGTTAGCTTCAAATCCATGCGGAACACATGATTTAGCTTCAAAACAATGCGATGTAGAGGGTTAGCTTCAAATCCATGCGAATCAAATGATTTAGCTTCAAATACTTGTGATATACATGATATAGCATCAAATGCAGGCGGAAAAAACGAGTTAGCTTCAAATCCATGCGAAAGACATGATTCAGCTTCAAATCAGTGCGTTCTAGGAGGCTTAGCATCAAAACCCATGCGAAACAAACGAGTTAGCTTCAAATCCATGCGAAACACATGATTTAGCTTCAAATCAATACGAAGTAGAAGGCTCAGGTTCAAAGCCATGCGATTCAAATGGTTCATCTATAAATACTTGTGAAAGACATGATTTAGATTCAACTGCATGCGAAACAAACGAGTTATCTTCAAATCCACGCGAAACACATGATTTAGCTTCAAATCAATGCGATGTAGAAGGTTTAGCTTCAAATCCAAGCGAAACACATGATTCAGCTTCAAATACTTGCGATATAAGTGATCTAGCTTCAAATACAGACGAAACGAACGACTTAGCTTCAAATCCATGCCAAACACATGATTCAGCTGCAAATCAATGCGATGTAGAAGGTTTAGCTTCAAATCCAAACAAAACACATGATTTAGCTTCAAATCTATGGGATGTAGAAGGTTTAGCTTCAAATCCATGCGAAACACATTATTTAGCTTCAAATCCATGCGAAAGACATGATTCAGATACAAATCAATGCGATGTAGAAGGTTTAGCTTCAAATCCATGCCAAACACATGATTTAGCTTCAAATCCATGAGATGTAGAAGGTTTAGCTTCAAATCCATGCAAAACACGCGATTTAGCTTCCTATTAATGCGAAGTAGAAGGCTTAGCTTCAAATCTATGCGAAACAAATGGTTTATCTTCAAATACTTGTGATATACGCTATTTAGATTTAACTGCATGCGCAACGAACGAGTTAGCATCAAATCCATGCGAAACACAATATTTAGCGTCAAATCAATGCGAAGTAGAAGGCAGAGCTTCAAATCCATGCGATACAAATGGTTTAGCTTCAAGTACTTGTGATATACATGATTTAGCTTCAACTGCATTCGAAGCAAACGAGTTAGCTCCAAATCCACGCGAAACACATGATTTAACTTCAAATCAGTGCGAAGTAGAAGACTTAGCTTCAAATCCATGCAAAACACGTGATTTAGGATCCAATCAATGCGAAGTAGAAGGCTTAGCTTCAAATCCATGCGAAACAAATGGTTTAGCTTCAAATACTTGCGATATAAATGATACAGCGTCAAATACAGGAGAAGCAAACAAGATAGCTTCAAATCCATGCAAAACACACGATTTAGCTTCAATTCAATGCCAAGTAGAAGGCTCAGCTTCAAATCCATGCGAAACAAATGGTTTAGCTTCAAATACTTGCGATATAAGTGATATAGCTTCAAAAGCTGGAGGAACAAACGAGGTAGCTCCAATTCCATGTGAAACAAATGATATAGCTTCAAATCAATGCGAAGTAGAAGGCTTAGCTTCATATCCATGCGAAACAAATGGTTTAGCTACAAATACTTGTGATATACATTATTGAGCTACAACTGCATGCGACACAAACGAGTTAGATTCAAATCCATGCGAAACACATAATTTAGCTTCAAATCAATGCGATGTAGAAGATTTAGCTTCAAATCCATGCGCAACTAATGGATTAGCTACAAATACTTGTGATATACATTATTTAGCTACAACTGCATGCGAAACAAACGAGTTAGCTTCAAATCCATGCGGAACACATGATTTAGCTTCAAAACAATGCGATGTAGAGGGTTAGCTTCAAATCCATGCGAATCAAATGATTTAGCTTCAAATACTTGTGATATACATGATATAGCATCAAATGCAGGCGGAAAAAACGAGTTAGCTTCAAATCCATGCGAAAGACATGATTCAGCTTCAAATCAGTGCGTTCTAGGAGGCTTAGCATCAAAACCCATGCGAAACAAACGAGTTAGCTTCAAATCCATGCGAAACACATGATTTAGCTTCAAATCAATACGAAGTAGAAGGCTCAGGTTCAAAGCCATGCGATTCAAATGGTTCATCTATAAATACTTGTGAAAGACATGATTTAGATTCAACTGCATGCGAAACAAACGAGTTATCTTCAAATCCACGCGAAACACATGATTTAGCTTCAAATCAATGCGATGTAGAAGGTTTAGCTTCAAATCCAAGCGAAACACATGATTCAGCTTCAAATACTTGCGATATAAGTGATCTAGCTTCAAATACAGACGAAACGAACGACTTAGCTTCAAATCCATGCCAAACACATGATTCAGCTGCAAATCAATGCGATGTAGAAGGTTTAGCTTCAAATCCAAACAAAACACATGATTTAGCTTCAAATCTATGGGATGTAGAAGGTTTAGCTTCAAATCCATGCGAAACACATTATTTAGCTTCAAATCCATGCGAAAGACATGATTCAGATACAAATCAATGCGATGTAGAAGGTTTAGCTTCAAATCCATGCCAAACACATGATATAGCTTCAAATCCATGAGATGTAGAAGGTTTAGCTTCAAATCCATGAGAAACAAATGATTTAGCTTCAGATACTTGCGATATAAATGATATAGATTCAACTACGTGCGAAAAAAACGATTCAGCTTCAAATCCAAGGGAAACACATGATTTAACTTCAAATCAATGCGAAGTAAAAGGGTTAGCTTCAAACCCATGCGAAACGAATGATTTAGCAACAAATACTTGCGAATATAAGTGATATAGCTTCAAATGCAGGCGAAACAAACGTGTTAGCTTCAAATCCAAGCGAAACAGGTGGTCTAACTTCAAATCAATGCGAAGTAGAAGGCGTAGCTTCAAATCCATGCGGAACAAATGGTTATGCTTCAAAAACTTGTGATATATGAGATATAGATTCAACTGCAGGCGAAACGAACGAGATAGCTTCAAATCCATGCAAAACACGT